>NW_027514904.1:0-109600 GCF_048772815.1 Callospermophilus lateralis
AAGGGAAATCACACCAGAGTTCAAGTGGGGAAGTTTTTGAACCCCTGTGGGAGTCTAATCCAGGTTTGTTGGCCAGATGTTCCTGTTTCTGGGTCTATCCACTCGAAAGCAAACAGCAACTGACTGTCCTTATGTAGTGGCAAGCAGAAGTAAGCATCTTTTAAGTCCAGCATAGTGTACCATTACCTCTCCGGATTCAGAGTGCTAAGCAAATTATGTGGATTGGGTACCGTGGGGTGAATGTCCTGCAGTCTGTTTTTGATCTCTTTTAGGTCTTGAACAGGACGGTAGTCCCCAGTTACTGGCTTTCTTACTGGTAGCAGGGGGGTATTCTAGGCCGATTGACAGGGCCTTAGGACCCCAAGAGCCAGGTATTTCTGAATATTGGGCCTTATCCCATCCTTAGCTTCTTTGATTAGAGGATATTGTTTAACACTGATTGGAGAGGTAGAGGCTTTTAATTCTACTACTATTGGAGGTTTTTTTATGGCTAGACCTAACCCAGCAGTTTCTGCCCAGGCATTAGGATAATCTTTTATCAATTTCTGGGATAGTTTTCCTGTTTGATCAGTTCTATGGCGCGCGAAGAGTTGATGTTCATCTTCTACGGACATAGTCAAAGCCGTGACTATGGGAGTTTTTACTGAAGCGTTTAGAAACACCACTTGGGGACCATCAGGGTTAAAGGTTATTCTAGCCCCGAGTTTTGGAAGCAGATCCCTGCCCATCAACGGGGCCTGGCATTCTGGGATTACTAGAAAAGAGTGGTGGACTTTTCCATTTCCTAGGTCCATTGTCCTCTTAGTTGTCCAAGCTCATTATCTACTGTCATTAGCCCCTTGAACAAGCGACCATTTATTTGATAGGGGGCCCAGTGGGGTCTTAAAGGTTGAGTATACTGGTCCTGTTTTCACTTCAAAGTTCAATGGGGTTTCCTCCACTTAAAATGTTACCCTGAGCTTGCGGAGGAGATCCGAGTCCCGACTTCCCTAGTCCTGTTCTAGAGTCAGCACGGCGGTCTGGCATCTCTGCTTTTTTTGGGGGCACTCTTTGGCCCAGTGTCCTTTTTCTTTACAGTAGGCACACTGACCTGAGGCCAGGGACAGCCTTTGGCATGGGCCCATGTATCCCTTCCTATCTCCGTGCTTTTTAACTTCTGGCCTATTTACTGCTCTGACCAGAACCTTAGCCAGTGCTTTAGTCTGCCTTTTGCTCCTTTCATCCTACTTTTGTTCCCTTTCCTTCTGTCTCCTCTGTTCCCATTCCTCCTCAGTTTCTTTCTTATAATATATTTTCTCAGCTTCTCTGACTAAATCTCTTAAGGTCATATCTTGTAATCCATCTAGACGTTGCAACTTTCTCTTAATATCTAGGGCAGCCTGCTGGATAAAGGCCATTGCAACAGATGTCTTTTCGTACTCTGTCTGAGAATCAAAAGGAGTATATTTTCTAAATGCTTCCATAATTCTCTCCAAAATCATAGAGGGAGACTCATTAGGCCTTTGGATAATCTCTCTTACCATGGCCAAATTAGTCGGCCTTCTGGCGGCCACTCAGAGACCCGCTATTAGAGGCCGGTGATAAGTGGACAGATGCTACCTAACTTCAATGGTGTTGGGGTCGCAGTTTGGTCGGTTCATCGGCCCATAGGGATGGAGAGGGAGCATCACAGGGGTTTCTGAGTTTTTTATTATCTGTCACTGGCGGGTTCCTTTAGATGGCCCAGCTTCCACCAGAGGAGGAGGGGCTGCTGCTGCTGCTGCTGCGAAGTTCCCTGGAGGGCTTGGTACTGGCCCAATTGCCTCTAGTGGCGGAGAGGCTGTGTCAGCGGCAGGAGGATCATCTGGAACGTGTTCGGTGTTGGGGAGCCAGGGTAGAGGATAAGGAGGGGGAGGAGTGTCCAGTCTTGTGACTCAGGGAGAATGGAGGGAAGCGGAGGGAGCGGAAGGTTTGAATGATAGGATCCTGTGGAAGGGGTATATGGCTATTGATCTGGGTGGCCACGTGGTCCCGGCTGAAAGACAATATCTCTGATTTTCGGATTAGAGGGAAGCGGAAGGATCCTTCTGGGGGCCACCCGACTTTGAGAATGGGCCATTCTGAAGCACAGAGAGTCTGCAAGGTCCGGCATTTTACTGAAAAATAAAGATTCTGGGCCCTTGAGCGGACATCAGTCCAATGATCAACGGTCAGGGACAGAAGCGTGGAAGTGATTTGTCCCATAATGGGAGTTACTCAAAGAGAGACAGTGAAGACACAATCGCAACACAGACAAAGACAAACAGTAAACGTTTAACGTGTGTCCAAGACAAAGATTAGAACTGAGTAACTGGCAAAACCTGATGTGTTAGACAATAAAGACAGACAATAAACTCAACATGAGTTCAGGACAATGAACAAAATTGAGTAGCCGGCAAAACCTGATGGGCTGGCAAACCGAATTCTGAAGCAAAATATAACCGAGTTGAGGAAACTATTATTCCTTGATTTCCCTCGTCCCCTGGAGTGTCCCACAGGGACGTGGCCTGCAGCTCTGTGACACGTCTGTCAGCCACTATCAGAGAGAGCTAATGCTCTTCACCGACAGCCACTTTGCCAAGCCCTAACCTGAAACCCGAAACCAGAAAGAGGCGCCTTACTTACCCTGAGAGAAGTCCCTTGGGGTCTTTCATCCGCCACGCCAAATATCTCACCTGGGGCCTCCAGATGAAAAGGTGGGGTGAACATCGGAGGAAAAGACCATCAACAGGCTTTCTCATGCAACTCTAAAGGGTTTATTGGGGGTCCAGCATGCTGGAGCTCAGGACTCACTTCAGAGGAGCAAAGAACAAAGAGCCCCGAGAACAACTTGAGCACAGTTTATATACATTCTTTAGAGAGGGCAGGGACTTTACATACATCATAGCCTCCTTTAGCAAATCATCATATACCAAGAGAAAATCAAATAACAACTCTAAAACATGATTAGAACATTCATTGGCGGGAACAGGTCGGGCAGGGGGTGATTGATCAGCCCTAAGAAGGGGTATACATTTAAACTGATTGGTTGAAGCCCTGAGATGTATACGTGGTGAGCTGCACGGTTTCTGGGAAGGGGTTGTTAAGTACCTAGGTGGTCAGGGAAGATTTCAACACACACCTAATGTGCAGATCTGGAAATTTTCTTAACTGCCACCGGAATTTCAGGTGCTGAGTGCAGCTTGGAAACTTTAGGAAACCTGGTTCTTTACATTTCAATTTCAATTTCTTTTATTCTTTCAGAACCTTACAGAGAAAGGCGAGAGACTTCATCCACAATGACTGCTATTTTGGCCATTTTGGTTTTGGATGCACACATGGGATCTTTTTTTAGATCCATCTGGTGCTGATAATCTAAGCCACAGCCTCAAACAGGGCCAAGAGGCTGATTAAGTCATATTCATTTCCAAAGCAATTACTACTCTGAGGTCAGTTACAGAGCTCAGTCTCTGAGGAGAATCAAACCAGTGTTCTAGCGCAGATGAACCCAGTCATCTCTTCCAACAGCCACACAAGTGAACACAATTAGAACCAAACAATCCCACATGGTCCTCCTCTTCTTCCATGTAGTCACTCATCATAACCTCTGCATGGAGGTTTCCTTAAATGGCACAGCCCAAGAGAGTATCCAAAATAAGCTCCCTTGCCCTTCATTTGCCTAAACTCAGGGTGGCCTGGACACCCTTGAAGTGAACCAGGATTGATCACATAGTTCTGCCATTAATACTGCTCTTCTTCTACAATTTGAGGCCTACTGACTGTCAGGTATTGATTCCTTATTTGATTTGGAGTCATGATTAAACACAAGCACCTCTGCAGGGATTGGAAGAACTCATTTGACCCAAAAAATCCCTATACTCCCTTGATGGAGGTCAGGAATCTAATAGAGGAAGGCAAGAGACTTCATCCACAATGACTAATCTTTTTGCCATTTTGGTTTTGGATGCACACATTGGATCTTTCTTTAGAGTCATCAGGTGCTGAGAATCTAAGCCACTGCCTCACACAGGGCCAGGAGGCTGATTCAGACACATCCCTTTCCAAAGCAATTAAGCAAAGTTATTGATCTGGGTGGCCACGTGGCCACTGGTGAGGCCCATTCATTTCCATTTGAAAACTGTTTTTTTCAGGCTTCACAAAGTGGTGGCCTGAGGCAAAGACCTTCCTGACATTCAGGGCAACAGAACAATATGTAAGCAAAAGGCCCAAAGCAGGGTTTCTCCACTGAGACTTTTCTGGTCACACTGATATCTGAGTTTTCTGAGATGCTTGCCATTCCCTTCAGCTATCCATTACATGGCCATGTCGCAGAATTTAGAAGTGGTACATATTTTGGAAACAAAACCATGAGCCTATTCTGGCGAGTGGCCAGAATTCAGGAAGAAAACAGGAACTTAGGAAGATAGTAGGTGTTGCCCATCGATAAGACAAAAGGCAGTCCATTCCTATAATGGGTAGGATGAATGCTGGGAAGCTTTCTACTAGACAGGAAACATCCATTGATGCATTCTCTTTTCTAATGTCTACAACCACGGACACAGTGGGATACACAGACACAGAAACACTCGCCTTGTCAAAGGACTTTCTAAAAACAGTCCACTCCAAACCAAGCAAACTGCCTTTTCTACCTATTCTCAGAACATGAGACAAAACCACAAACTCACACCCACACTCAAAAAGGCACCTCCTTCCCCCAAGTAAGTCTGTGACTATCCAGAGTCTCCTCTGACTGGTGGGCCATACTATGTTCCCCCAAGGTGGCCTGTTCTGTCTCAGATCTGTCTTTTTGTCAAACTCTGTAAAGTTGTCAGGAGCCTGCGCTGACCACTACATGCTTTCTCAGGGAAGGCTCTCCTCGCATCTGACCATCCTCACATCAGTAGGTACCAAAAAAGACACACTCTGTCCTTGGTAAATCCAAACAAGTTAGCCCACTGGTACTGGGACTGGGACTGGCTGTGTGTTCCTGTCTTCCTGGAACCCAAGTTAAGAGAGTTCCATCACCAAAGATGTGAGGTAGGTCAATTCCTTCAGGAACTGAATGAAGTCAGTTCCTTGGCAAACACTATTTTATTAAATTTTCAAAATAATTATGAAAACAGAAATCAAGGTAAGATTTGAAGTCCAGAAGGGCCCTTGATTGGGATACTTAGCATTGAATTAGGTTCTGCACAGATGTCCGAGATAAATCAATATACAATGGCATAGGACCTTGTACCTTGGATGATTGAAGGTAGAAGAGAACTTCCTGTCTAAAAGGGATAGTCGGTAGGATTAGGAAGATAGTCGGTAGGTTCAGGAAAAAGAGTGAGTATAGGATTTAGACCAAAAGTTCTTTAGCAATCAAGTTTGGGTAGAGAGTGAACAAAATATCAGCACATGTGATGAGTCAGTCACAATGATGAATGGGGGAAAACATGCAAGAATGCAGATATCAATAGAGACATGAAATCAGGCAAAGTATAAAGTGAGTGATAGGATTAGACATTTTCAACATGGTTGATGTTGAATATATAATCTTTGGAAGAAACAAATATGTAGTCACCAATAGGATTGACATTTGAGAGCATTAGGCAACCTGGACATGGTTGTTTTTGTAATCCAAGCTCACGTTCTATTTCGCTTTGGTGAAAGGTTAATAAAATAGGCACTTGTCACTTCCTGTTTTTCTGTATGCTTAACAAAACACTGTTGAAATCTGGAGAACTGTTTGCTAATTTTGTTCCCAGAATGTGCTGTCCCCAACTGCCAAACTGAGGATTGTACTCCCTCACCCGCTTGTACCAAACCTCCCACTTGCTCTGACCCATCGATAAGTTTCCCTCCCTGCCCACTCCAAGAAAAGTATATAAGGTCTGATTAAGCTGTTCTCAGGGCTCTCTGCCGAGAAAAAAACCATTGTGCAGATACCACCCCCATCTAAAAAGAGACAACTCAAGAGAGTTTCTTGGGACTGCTGGCTTTTGCAGGTATGGATACCTGGGTTTGTTTTCTTAGCTTCTCCTTTATACCCGCTGTTAAATGAGGATGCCCAATTCCAATGGACCCTTTGAGCACCAGCAAGCTTTTGATAACATCTAAGGACACTGACATTGAATTCCTCAACTTCACTGAGCCCAGCCTTCAATTACAGAAAGCCCTACACTACTTTAAAAATGTACATCAACTCACTCACCTTGGTTAAAAGAAACTGCAGGCATTCCTGAAGGATCAAGAACAGAGTTTTCGATTAACCAACTCACAGCGAAAGGAAATATCTGAACAGGTAACAAAAGCCTGTCGGATATGTCAATTCGTTAATGCTTACCATTCCAAGCTTCCTGCAGGAAAGTACCTATGAGGAACCACACCAGGACAATTCTGAGAAGTGGACTTTACTGAAATTAAGCCAGCATGGTATGGACTTAAATATCTCTTAGTCTTTGTAGATACATTTTCAGGATGGATTTAAGCCTTTCCCACAAAATAAAAATTAACGGCGCAAATGATGGTCAAGAATATCCTGAAAGATATTTTCCAAGATACGGCCGGCCTAAAGTAATAGGTTCTGATAATGGACCGGCGTTCATGGCCCAGGTAAGTCAGGGGTTAGCCAGGACCCTAGAAATTAATTGGAAGTTACATTGTGCTTGTAGACCCCAGAGCGCAGTACAGGTAAAAAATAAATAGAACCATTAAAGAGACCTTAAAGAAATTAAGCTTAGAGACCAGCATAAAAGATTGGACTATGCTCCAGCCTTATGCACTGTTTCATGCAAGAAATTCTCCCTCTGTTTCTTTTTGTAACCTCACCCCCTATGAAATTCTCAATGTTGTCCCTCCTCCAGTAAGGGACCTAACCCCAACTCTAAGACCGAACGATCCCTTCCACACCCCCTTGCTTGACAGACTAAAAGTTCTCGAAAGAACTCAGCGATACCTGTTGAAACACCTGGTCACTGCCTACCAACCTGCAGACGAGGGGACTCCACATCAATATCAAGAGACTTCATCTACATAAGATGACATCAGGTGTCATCCCTGGAACCCCGCTGGAAAGAACCATACCAGGTGCTACTTATAACACCTACAGCGGTAAAAGTAGACGGAATCACTTCCTGGATCCATGCCTCAAGTCTCAAGCCTGTGCCCTGTCCAGACTCTGGCTGGAAACTGGAAAAGACTGGTAACCCTTTCAAATTTTGTATTCGCCATACGGATATGGCTATAGACTCTCCCCTTGGCCACCAGTAGTCCTAACCCTCATCAGCCTGTTCAGCAGCGATTGCTGATCACAAATTCTACTAGACAAAAAGTATGGTCTATCTTGCATACAGCCCACTTAGGTACCTGGGGGCCTTCTCTCCATCCAGACATTTGTCAGCTGGCTATAGGTCTTTCCTATTGAGATATTCGTGATGAAGAGGATCCCACTAAAATTCCATTAAATACCTTCTGTACCATAGATAATGGAAACAAATATTATGGATATAGGGACACGCTAGCCAGATGCAGGTTGGCTAGCCTAGATTACTATGTTTGCCAGGCAGAGTATCAAAGCCACAAACAGCCATAGCTGTGTGGGGGAAAAGCTGACTTCTTCTGTAAGTCATGGGGATGTGAGCATACAGGGGGTGCCTGGTGGAAAACAACTGCTCATCAAATTAAGTACACAGCATTGACCATATTAACAAATAGAGAAAGAAAACTGATGGCCCACAGAGGGGCCTCTAGGTCCTCAAATTCTGTGTGACCTTTTTAACTTCTGCAAGTGCTCAAAAGAGTGAAAGGAGATTCCCCTATGTGGAAGCCTTTTCCCTCCTTTGCTCACATCCTGAACTATTCTTCTCCAATAGATTCTTACCCTCAGCCTTCTGCTACAGACTTTCTGCTGTCACCCCCACCTCAGCAACCTGATTTCTCCCCTCCAATTACTAGATCCAAAACCCAAACCTCCGCCGGTTCTCAGACCATTGCCCCCTTGCTGAGGTAGCAGGCACTGAGGCACCCCTCCACCCACTGCCTCCTCTCTTCTCCTGTCAGTGCCTGCACCCCGTCCCACCAGGTCCTCTTACCAGCTAACCCAAAGCTCAAACCAGCTGAGGAGAACCCTCAGACCCCTATCCAAGATGTAATGAAAATGGCCTTTAAAGTTGCTTTGTCATCACTGAAAACAGTTTACTAAGAATTGAAAAGCCCTCACAGGCTTTTTGGGATACTCACTTCGGTCTTCCCCTTGGCACTATCTGTTCTACTGCTCAAGTTGTTGTTGCTAGGAAAATCACAAACCCCTTTCCTATTATTCTTTTATATCTCTCCTTCCTCATACTCAGATCCACCAACCGGGTCTTACCCCCCGCCTTTCCCATCTTCCCCCTCTGTACCAGGCCCACAGAAAAGTCTGAACTGAATTCTCCAGAAGTTTTCACCTGGCTAACTTTAGGACTTTCAGCAAAAGAGACCCTATAAAAGAGTTCAATGTAGATAAACTTCATGTTTTCGTGTTGCCTGTTCTACTTGGGCACTGGCTTGAAAAATCAACACTCCTAAGCTAGACACCCCCATACTAGTTTTTAACAAAATATGTGAACAAGGCCCCTGTCCTTGAGCTGGGGCTTCAAAGAGATGGCTACATTTCTAAGATAAAGAAGTTACCAACTGGGCTCCATGGTAACAGCTGGCAGGTAGAAAAAAAAAAGAGAGAAGAAAAAAGCTTAGGTGTCCTTAAAAATGTTACTTGCCCAGAACAGAGGGAAAAAAAAAAACAACCCAAATCTTCTTTTTGTTAAATTCTGCAGACTGTGAACTTCTGAGCCCCTTCCCTTACATGTTGGGTACAAAATTATGAAACTAACTAAACTTGAGGTTCAGGGGATTCATTGATTACAACAGAAGCAATGCCTTCTAAATCAGGTTGCAACTAAATATAACTGTTTCCCTATCTTTCATTCTATCTTAGGTACCTTGCCTTTTCCATACCTAAAACAGTATAATTCTATATACTTAAACATTGTTTATGTTTTCATAAAATGGTCAACAGATATGATTAATAATGTAATGATGCAGATGTTTCCCAGAGTGCTCTATCATGACACAGTATCATTTAAAGTTCAAATAGTGGGGCATACAACCCGATTCTGCCAGGAACCTGTTTTCCTCACTTTAGCCATCCTTTTGGGAATAGGAATTGCTGCAGGGGTGGGCACAGGAACCACTGCTCTAGTTCATGGGACACAAGAAATGACCCAATTAGAAGCAGCAGTATACAAAATCTTAAAGATAGTAAAAACCTCCATCACAGCTTTACAGGAATCTTGAACCTCTCTCTCTAAAGTTGTTTAACAGAACAGGCGAGGGTTGGAACTCCTTTTCATGAGAAAAGGGGGCATTTATGCTACATTGAGGAAACAATGTTGTTTTTATGCCGACCATACTGGTTGTAAAAGAATATATGAGTAAATTAAGAAGACGCCTTGAAGAGCGTCAACGAAAGAGAGAGGCCCAAAAAGGGTGGTTTGAGTCTTCGTTAACATAGTCCCCCGGGTTAACTACCCTTTTATCAGCCCTGGCTGGTCCATTAATAATCCTCATTAATTGCTAACTGTAGGAACTTGCTTGCTCCACCATATAGTTTCATTTCTTCAAGCTCAAATTGGACAAGTTAAACTTTTGGTAATCAGACAAAAATATACGCCACTAGCAGGCATAAAGTATGACACCGTCCAATGATCACATTTATGATTAAAAGTAACGAGAAGAAGTGGGGAATGAAAGGTTAATAAAAAAGGTATTTGTCACTTCCTGTTTTTCTGTATGCTTAACAAAACACTGTTGAAATCTTGAGAGCTATTTGCTAATCTTATTCCCAGAATGTGCAGTCCCCAACTGCTAAACTGCAGATTGTTCTCCCTCACCCGGTTGCACGCAAACCGGCCACTCGCCCTGAACCATCAATAAACTTCCCTCCCTGACCTCTCCAAGGAAAGTAAATAAGCTCTGCTTAAGCTGTTCTCAGGGCTCTCTTCTCTATACAACTGAGCTCTGAGCCCCAGCATGCTGGACCCCCAATAAACCCTTTGCTGTTGCATGAGACAATCTTTTGGTGGACTCTTCCTCCGACGCTCAAATGACCTTTACATTGGTACAATCATAAGTGTGATATTTGCTTTTTGTGTCCAGAATATTACTGTGATAAAATGTATATGTATATCATGTGACATGAGTATTTCTTCCACCATTTCTGGGAGCAATATTTTGAAATATATAAATTAGTATTGGGGGCACAAATAGGTGTACCCTGTGTCTATGAATATAGAGATATTGTATGAATAGACCATTCAGTGAATAAATAATATAACTAGTTCCAACTTTAAATAGTGGATTGAATTGATATCTGAAAAAATATAGGATATCTAATATTGATATATACGTTCATACATTCATTACAAAAAGTTATACATAATTTAGTTTAAAAAGGAAGCTCACACATATGTTGAATTTTCATTTCCAACAGCATTTAGGAGGAGTGATCTCTTCTCACAATTTGTGTCTGAAAATTCAGCCACCTCCCAAGAATGTACGTGTGGGACCAGGTAGGATTCTATATGTGCATATAAAAATACATGTGCTGAATAGGCTACATAGAAAGGGAGACAGGAATTCACATATTTGTTAACTTTAAATTCACATGGAGAACTATTTCAATAAAAATTGACTTGATTTATAACTCCTACCCTATATAATGCAAAAGGCCCGTCCAACTATACAACATGCCTCCTCTGAACTGCTAGTATTTCTATACTTTTTTGGGTAATTTTTCTCCATCTTATTAGGATTAGTAGTCAGAGTCTAATAGGGTAGGTTTTAGTGTCAGGGATTCAGTATTTTAAACTGTGGCCACTGGGGGCCTAGTGTCTCCCTGTGTAGACTGTGAAACCATTTGGTCATCCTCCACTTTTCCTGGTGTTCCTTGCTCCTGCACTGAGAATTTGATATTTGCTTCACAAAATACAACGAGTTCAACTGGGACACAGTGCTGGAGGGAGTTCTGTCACTTGTGGTGTGTCAGGGTATGCATGAGCATGCACCAAACTGGCCTATATACCGCATAGCTTGCCCCCTTGACCATAGCAACCTGATTCTGTATATTACCCTGAAACCTCTCCATATAACAAGATGCCTTTACTTATAATGGTCTCCTGCCTGCACTATGTCCATCTCAAGACATTTGAAATCCAATGGCAGATCCACATCACCCCACCACAGATGTTTTATCACACACCTGCCTACCACTGCTCTAGGCCCGCTACTCAGCGGGCTCCATCTTACTGGCATCTCTGTTCTACACCATTTTCATGAAACCCAATGAATCAAGGCACTGTCTGGTACACTCATGATCAGCAATAGGACATCCAAAAGATCTGCAAGCCACCTGGTCATGTGAATTTCAAAAATTTAATGGTAATTTTCTAGCCATTTTTCAATAATGAAGTTGGATGCACTGTGGGTTTCTATTCATTCAGGAACCACTAAATGGTGAGGAAGCTCATTTCAATAAAAACTCTGCAGAACTCTCATAGGCAAGGCTTCCCAAAGAGAGTCCAAAAGGTCAAATGAAACCCGGCCCATTGAGGTCTACAATTGAGGTCCATGAGTGTTTTGATATCAACTTAGCCACCCTGGGACTATATCTCAGTATCCAAAGGCGACACTCATGCGTGGCCTCCTAAAATCCCAACACAATTCATGGCAATACTTCTCTGAGGTCAGTTCCAGAACTCACTGTCTAAGGGGAATCACACCAGAGTTCAAGCCCAGGTGGACCCAGTCATCTCTTCCAACCACAACACAAATGACTACAATTAAAACCAAAACACTCCCACATGGCCCTCATCTTCTTCCATATAGACACTTATCAAAACCTCTGGCTGGAGGTTGCCATAAGGGACACAGCCAAAAAAAGTATCCACAATAAGCTCCTTGGCCCCTCATTTGCCTAAAATCAGGGTGGAATAAACACCCTTCCTGTGAACCAGGAGTTATTAAATGAGCCTGCTTTTTATACTGCTCTGTTTCTCCAATTTGAGGACTACTGACTGTCAGGTATAGACTTTTTATGTGATTTGGATTCATGAGAAAACCCAAGCACATCTGCAGGGCTTTGAAGAACTCATTTGACCCTAAAGAATCCCTATTCTCACTTGGAAGAGATCAGGAACCTAACAGAGGAAGGAAAGAGTCTTTATCCACAATGACTGATCTTTTTTGCCATTTTGGTTTTGTATGCACACATGGGATTTTTCTTTAGATCCATCAGGCGCTGAGAATCTAAGTCACAGCCACACACAAGGCCAAGAGGCTAATTCAGACACACCCCTTTCCAAAGCATTAAGCAAAGAGCCACAGGTGATGCACATTAATGTCCATTTGAAAACTGTTTTCTTCAGGTTTCACAAAGGGGTGCCCTGAGGCAAAGACCTTTCTGACATTCAGTGCTACAGAACAATAGGGAAGCAAAAGGCCCAAAGCAGGGTTTCTCCACTGAGACTTTCCTGGTCACACTGATATCTGAGTTTTCTGAGATGCTCCCCATTCTCTTCAGCTCACCAGTACATGGACATGTCACAGAGCTTGGAGGTGGTACATATCTTGGACACAAAACCATGAGCCTATTCTGGAGAGTGGCCAGAATTCAGGAAGAAATCAGGAACTTAGGAAGATTGTAGGTGTTGCCCATCCACAAGTCAAGCCGCAGTCCATTCATAAATTGGGAAAGATTAATCCTCAGAAGCTTTCCACTAGACAGGACACATCCATTAATGCATTCTCTTTTCTAATGTCTACAACCACGGACACAGTGGTATACACAGACATAGAAACACTCGCCATGTCAAACGACTTACTAGAAACTCTCCACTGAATACCAAACAAACTGCCTTCCCTACCTATTCTCAGAACATGAGACAAAACCACAAACTTTCACCCACATCCACAAAGGCACATCCTTCCCCCAAGTAGGTCTGTGACAATCCGGAGTGTCCTCTGACTTGTTGGCCATTCTATGTACCCATGAAATGGCCTGTCCTGTCTCAGATCTGATCTCTTTGTTCAAATCTGTGAAGTTGTCAGGAGCCAGTGGTGAGTCACTAACTGCTTTCTCAGGAACGTCCCCTCTTGAGAGCTCTCCTGGCATTTGGCCATCCTCACATCAGTAGGTACCAAGAGAGACTGACTCTGTCATTGGTAAATCCAAACATGTGAGTCCACTGGAATTGAGACTGAGACTGGTTCTGTGTGCCTGGCTTCCTGGATCCCAAATTCAGAGAGTTCCATCACCAAGGAAGTGAGGTAGGTCACTTCCTTCAAGAATTGAATGAAGTCACTATCTTGGCAACCACTTTGTCCTAACAGTTGCTTCCAAGGGTCCTATGAGATAGAGGATGCCCCTACTTTCTGTGACACTTTCATAAGTTAGAATGGAATATCAACCATAGGAAACCAGGAACAGCTCTCCCCAGAGTCCAGGTTTGGTCCATATTCTCTACATTAAAAAGAGAGAGGCTTATTCAGACACATTCCTTCATCCTGACCAGGTTTTCTGCAATGGAAGATGACTTTTGCTCTCTCAGGTCCTAAAAAGCTGCCTACAAGTTCTCCAGGGATCATTTCTGCTTGGACCATTGAGGTTCTCAGCAGGTTAAAGATGCTCTACATTCCTGTATTGTAAAACCAACTCTGTCCCTGGTGTTCTGTAAACGTAGATTGAGGGAACAGTGTATGGTTAGGGTTAATAACAGGTTCAATTTGGGTGAGGAGTCATTCTGCTGGATTAATAATGGCATTGGGAACCTACAATATTTACAAAAATATATAGGTAAAATATAAGTATGAAAACAGAAATCTATTTAGATTTGAAGCCCAGAAGGGCATTAGGCCCTTCATTTGGGATACTTAGCTTTGAATTATGTTCTGCACAGATGTCTCAGATTAATCGATATACAATGTTATAGGACCTTGTACCTTGGATGATTGAATGTCGAAGAGAACATCCAGGCAAAAAGGAATAGTCGGTAGTATTAGAAAGACAGTTGGTAAGTTTAGAAAGAAGAGTGAGTATAAGATTTGGACCAAAATTTCTTTAGCAATAGGTTTTCGGGTAGACAGTGAATGTAAATGTCAGCACGTGTGAAGAGTCAGTCACAATTATGAACAGGGGAAAATATGTTAGAAAGCTAATATCGATAGAGACATTAGGAAATCAGGCAAAGTGTAAAGTGAGAGATAGGATAAGACATTTTCAATAGGATTGAGTTTGAATATATAATCTTAGAAAGAAACAAATATGTAGTCCCCAACAAGATTGACAAGTGGGAGCATTAGTCAACCTGCACATGGATGTTTTTAGTAAGCCATGTTCATTTTCCATTTAGGCTTTGGTACAATCATAAGTGTGATATTTGCATTTTCTGACCAGAATATTACTGTGATAAAATGTATATGTAGATCAGCTTACATGAGTATTTCTTCCACCATTTCTTGGAGCAAAATTTTGAATATGTATAAATTAGTATTGTGGGCAAAAATAGATGTACCCTGTGTCTATAAATATAGAGATAATGCATGAATAGGCCATACTGTGAATAAATAATGCGACTTCTTCCAACTTTAAGTAATGTATTGAGTTGATATCTGAAAATATTCAGGAAATCTTATATTGATATACATACATTCATTCCAACCAGTCATACATCTAATGTTAATACTAGGGTTATGGTTTATCCTGAAGGGTGTGTGAGTTTTGCTTTAATCTTACAATGGAACTAAAAAATATTATTTTTGGAAAGAAGTCTCATGAAAAGACCAGTCAAGAAACATGGAAGAATACATGTGTTCTGAAGCAGGAAGTGATTGACAGTGAAACAAATGCCTACAAATTTGTGAACTTGTGGATGATATATATATATTCTATGATGTGCATAAACTGAAGAAATAGTAATGTACCAGTGTTGAAAAAAATGAACGTCAAAATACACATCATGTCCCATAGGAGTCTACTTGCATTGATGTTAAACTGGGTCAGTTACTCTAGAAATATTAGGATTCGTATGTACCTTTCACTGAAGTTAGTTTTCAGTACTTGGAAACAAATATATATTTCAGGTGTATAAATATTTCTGAGAATAATCTTGTGAAAAATTGATTATAAATCTAAATACATGAACATGGATGAATTTATGGAGTGTATATAAGACACATATATTTCATATTTCGAAAAATCTGGAGAGTATATATATATATATATATATATATATATATATATATATATATATATACAAAACACACACACAGACATTAAAAAGTAGCAATACATATGCTAATCGATATTCATCATGAAATATATATCATTCAAATATGCAAAAATATTTATTTTACTGAACATGCATTTATGTATAATGTTTTCAACTAGGAAGCTCACCCATAAGTTGAATTTTCAGTTTCAACAGTGGTTAGTAGGAGTGATCTCTTCTCACCAGTTGTATCTGCCAAGTCAGACAACACACAAAAATTAACCTGTGATACCAGGTAGGATTCTATATGTGCATATAAATACACATGTGCTGAGTAGTCTATAGCGAAAGGGAGACAGTAATTCACATATTTGATAATTTTAAAAACACATGGAGAACTATTTTAAGCAAAAATTGACTAGATTTATAACACCAACCCTTTATCATGCAAAAGGCAAGTCCAAATATCCACCATGCCTCCACTGAACTGCTTGTATTTCCATTCTGTTTCGGTTATTTTTCTCCATCATATTAGGATTAGTAGTCAGAGTCTAGTAGGGTAGGAGGAGTGATCTCTTCTCACAATTTGAATCTGCCAAGTCAGACAACACACAAAAATTAACCTGTGATACCAGGTAGGATTTTATATGTGCATGAAAACATACATGTGCTAAATAGTATATACAGAAATGGAGACAGGAATTCACATATTTGTTAATTTAAAAACACATGAAAAATTGTTTTAAACAAAAATTTACTAGATTTATAACACCTACCCTTTATCATGCAAAAGGCAAGTCCAAATATATACCATGCGTCCACTAAAATGATTGTATTTGGGTTTTTTTTCTCCATCATATTAGGATTAGTAGTGAGAGTCTAGTAGGGTACAGGTTAGTGTCATGATTTCGGTATTTTGATTGGAAAATAGGAAAATGAATTCAATGTGTATGCAAATATGTGCCACAGAATAATATTCCAACTCTCATCCAGAACAATGCCATGACATTACCTTCGCCCCAATAAGACACAGTTATAGGAGGAGAGTTAGAAAATCTATGAATACATATCTGGAATGGAAGATGCTCAGGAGTTCACAACCTTGGAGTTGGTAGAGGAGTTTCCAAAGTAAGGATCAGGGTAAACACTCCACAAACATGGAGCTCTTCTTGTCTAAAGACTTCTTGAGAGACTGCCTCTGAGATTTGGCCCTTGAAATATATGTTCTTCTCTCTTTGTAGTGAGACCATCAAAGCTGGGTCTGCATCTATGTGACCTGGAGGACATGGTTTCTTATTTTATAATGAACATGAGGGAGCAGTTGCTGAATTCTCTCTTTGTAGGTAAACTGTGACCACTGGGGGCTAAGTGTCTCCCCGTGTGGACTGTGAAGCCATTTGGTCATCCTCCACTTTCTGTGGTGTTTCTTGCTGCTTCACTGGGAGTATGGTATTTACTTCACAAAATACAATGAGTTCAACTGGGACAAAGTGCTAGAGGGAGTTCTGTCAGGTGTGGTGGGTCAGGGTCTGCAGGAAAATGCACCAAAATGTCTTCTATTTCAGGTAGCTTGTGCCCTTGACCATAGCAACCTTATTCCTAAAATTTCCCTTAAACCTCTCGATATAACAAGATGCCTTTACATATAAGGGTCTGTTGGCTACACTATGTCAGCCACAAGCCATTTGGAAGTCAATGGAAGATCCACATGACCCCACCACAGATGTTTTATGACACACCTGCACACCACTGCTCTAGGCCAACTACTCAGCAGACTCCAACTTACTGGCATCTCTGTTCTACACCATTTTCATGAAACCCAGTCAATCAAGGCACTGTCTGGTACACTCATGATCAGCAACAGGACATCCAAATATTCTCCAGTGCCACCTGGTCATTGGAATTTCAAATATACCGTGGTATTTATCTAGAATTAGGAAGTTAGACGATAGGATTAAAAAGAAGAGTGAATAAAGGATTTGGACAAAATGTTCTGCGTTCCCAATTTGAGGCCTACTGTCATGCGCGGTCGAATCTCATGCTTCTCCTCCTAAAATCCCAACACAATTCATGGCAATACATCTCTAACGTCATTTCCAAAACTCCATTTCTAAGGGGAATCACACCAGAGTTCAAGCCCAGGTGGACCCAGTCATCTCTTTCAACCACCGCACAAATGACCACATTTAAAACCAAAACACTCCCACATGGCCCTCATCTTCTTCCATATAGACACTCATCATAACCTCTGGCTGGAGGTTTCCATGAGGGGTGCAGTGCAAGACAGTGTCCACAATAAGCTCCCTTGCACCTCATTTGCCTAAAGTCAGGGTGGCCTGGACACCCTTCCTGTGAACCAGGAGTGATCAAATAGGCCTTCAATTAATACTGCTCTGCTTCTCCAATTTGAGGCCTACTGACTGTAGGGTTTAGATTCTTTATGTGAATTGGAGTCATGAGACAACCCAAGCACCTCTGGGCTGCCCTCTGCAGGGCTTTGAAGAACACATTTGAGTGAGTCTAGGAGTTGGACCAAATGTTCTTTAGCAATACGGTTTTGGTGAGAGAGTGAATGTAAATGTCAGCACATTTGAAGGGACATTCCCAATGATGAACTGGAGAAAAGGTGTTTGAAAGCAGATATCAATGGAGACATTAGAAAATTAGGCAAAGTACAACGTGAGTTGTAGGATAAGACATTTTTAACAGGGTTATGGTTCAATATATAATCTTAGGAAGAAACAGATATGTCGTCACCAATAGGAATGATATTTGAGAGCATTAGGGAACCAGGACATGGATGTTGTTAGCAATACATGCTCAAATTCAATTTAGGCTTTGGTACAATCATAAGTGTGACCCTTGCCTTTTGTGTCAGGAATATTACTGTGATGAAATGTATATGTATATCAGGTGACTATAGTATTTCTTCCACCATTTCTGAAAGCAATATTTTAAAGACTTATAAATTAGTATTGGGGATACATTTAGGTGTACCCTGTATGTATGAATATAGAGATGATGCCTTAATAGACCATACTGTGAATAAATAATATAACTGGTTCCACTTTTAATAATAGATTGAATTGATATATGAAAATATATAAGAAATTTTATGTTCATATACAATCATTCATTCCAACAAGTTATACATCAAATGGTAATAATAGGGTTACGGTGTATCATGATGGGTGTGTGAGTTTGCTTCAAAAGTGATTATGGAAATCGAAAATAATGTGTTTGGAAAGATGTCTCATGAAAAAAACTATCAAGAAACCTGGAGGAATACATGTGTTCTGAAGCAGGAAGTGATTGAAAGTGAAACAAATGCCTATAAATTTGATAACTTGTGCAAGAAATATATATCCTATGATGTGCATAAAATGAAGAAAAAGTAATGTACCAGTGTTGAATAAAAATGAACGTCAAAATAGACATCATGGAACATAGGAATGTACTTGCATTGATGTTAAGCTGGGTAAGTTACTGTAGAAATATTAGAATTTGTGTGCAACATTCACTGAATTTAGTTTTCAGTACTAGGAAACAAATATGTATTTCAGGTGGATGAATATTTCTGAGAATAATCTTGTGAAAAGTTGATTAGAAATCCACATAGATGAACATGAATGAATTTAGGCAGTGCATAATAAGACGCATATATTTCACGTTTTGAAAAATCTAGAGTATATATATATATATATATATATATATATATATATATATATATACACACACACACACACACACAAAACCCACACAGAGACATTAAAAAGTAGCAATATATATGACAATCAAAATTCATCATGATATATATATCGTCCAAAGATCCAAAAAATATTTATATTACTGAACATGGATTTATGTATAATGCTGTTTAACTAGGAAGCTCCCCCATAGGTTGAATTTTCAGTTCCAACAGCGATTAGGAGGAGTGATCTTTTCTCACAATTTGTATCTGCCAAGCTGGCCACCTCACAAGTGTATACGTGTGATACCAGGTAGGATTCTATATGTGCATATACAAAAGCATGTGCTGAATAGGCTACAGATAAACGGAGACAGGGATTCACCTATTTGTTAACTTTAAAAACACACTGAGAACTACTTCAATTAAAAATTGACTAGATTTATAACTCCTACCCTATATATTGCAAAAGGCAAGCCCAACAATACACCACCCCTCCTCTGAACTTCTTTTATTTCTATTCTGTTTGAGTTATTTTTCTCAATCATATTAGGATAAGCAGTCACAGTCTAGTAGGGTATGGTTTAGTGTCAGGGATTCAGTATGTCGAATGGAAAATTGGAAAATTAATCCAAAGTATATGCAAATATGTGGTACACAATAATCTTCTTACTCTCATCCAGAACAATGCATTGTCATTACCTCCACCCCAAGTAATACATAATGAGAAGAGAAGAGGTAGAAAATCTGTGAATACATATCTGGAATGGAATATGCTCAGGATTTCACAACTTTGGAGGTATTAGAGGAGTTACCCAAAGTAAGGGACAGGGTAAACTTTCCAAAAACATGGAGCTCTGGTGCCCTAAAGACTTCTTGAGAAACTGCCTATGAGGTTGGGCACTTGAAATATATGTTTTTGTAAGGAGCTTTTGCTTTCTCTCTAGTGAGCCCATCAAAGCTGGGTCTGCATCTATGTTACCTGGAGAACATGGTTTCTTATTTTCCAATGAACATGAGGCAGCAGTGCTGATTTCTCTCTTTGTAGGTCAATTGTGGCCAATGTGGGCTAAGTGTCTCTCCATGTGGACTGTGAAGCCATTTGGTCATCCTCCAATTTTCAAGGTGTTTCTTGTTGCTGCACTGGGAGTTTGGTATTTGATTCATGATATACAAGGAGTTCAACTGGGACACAGTGCTGGAGGGAGTTTTGTCATGTGCGGTGGGTCGGGGTTCTCAGGAGAATGCACCAACCAGGCTTCTATCCCCCATAGCTTGCCCTCTTGTCAACAGCAACCTGGTTCTGAACATTGCCCTGAAACCTCTCCATATAAAAATATGCTTTTACATAGAACATTCTGCTGGTTGCACCATGTCAGTCACAAGCCATTTGGAAGCCAATGGCAGATTCACATTGGCCCACACAGATGTTTTATCATACACCTTCCCACCTCTGCTCTAGGCCCTCGACTCAGCAGGGTTCAACTTACTGGTATCGCTGTTCTACATCATTTTTATGAATCCCTGTCAATCAAGGCACTGCCTGATACACTCATGATCAGACGTAGGACATCCACAGGTTCCCCACTGCGACCTGGTCATGGGAAATTCAAAAATTTCATGGTATTTATCTGGGCATTTTTCAAGATTGAAGTTGGAAGCACTGTCGGTTTCAATTCATTCTGGAACCATTAAATGGTGAGGAAGCTCAATTCAATGAAATCTTTGGAGAACACTAACAGGCAAGGCTTTCCAAAGAGTGGCAAAAAGGTCACATGAAGCCAGGCTTATCGAGTTCTACACTGTGAGGTCCATGTTTGTTTTGATTCTCAACTATGGCTGCCATGTTTTTAAGAATATAATCATGTATTATCCTGGCTGAGATTGCCAGTGCTCTGTGGAAAGGCACCTTGGGCGTATATCTCAGTTTCCAAGGGCGACTCTCATGCGTGGCCTCCTAAAATCCCAACACAATTAATGGCAATACTTCTCTGAGGTGAGTTTCAGAACTCAGTCTCTATGGGGAATCACACCAGAGTTCAAGCCAAGGTGGACCAAGTCATCTCTTCCAACCGCCACGCAAATGAACACAATTGAAACCAAAACACTCCCACATGGCCCTCATTTTCTTCCATATAGACACTCATCATAACTCTTGCTAGAGGTTTCCATGAGGGGCACAGTCCAAGACAGTGTCCAAAATAAGCTCTTTTGCCCCTCATTTGCCTAATGTTCGAGTGTCCTGACACCCTTCCTGTGAACCAGGAGTGATCCAATAGGCCTGCATTTGATACTGCTCCGCTTCTCCAATTTGAGGCCTACTGATTGTGGGGTTTAGATTCTTTATGTGTATTTGAGTCATGAGAAAAAGCAAGCCGCAATGGGCTAGCCTCTGCAGAGCTTTGAAGAACTCATTTGATCCAATGGATCCCTATTCTAACTTGATGGAGATCAGGAACCTTACAGAGAAAGGCGAGAGACTTCATCCACAATGACTGCTCTTTTGGCCATTTTGGTTTTGGATGCACACATGGGATCTTTCTTTACATCCATCAGGTGCTGAAAATCTAAGTCACAGACTCACACAGGGCCAAGAGCCTGATTCAGACACATCCCTTTCCAAAGCAATTAAGCAAAGAGCCACAGGTGATGCCCATTCATTTCCATTTGAAAACTGTTTTCTTCAGGCTTCACAAATGGTTGGCATGAGGCAAAGACCTTCCTGACTTTCAGGGCAAAAGAAGATTTTATAAGCAAAAGGCCCAAAGCAGGGTTTCTCCACTGAGAGGTTAGTAGTCACACTGATATCTACGTTTTCTGAGATGCTCACCATTCCCTTCAGCTATTCAGTACATAACCATGTGACAGAGCTTGGAGGTGGTACATATCTTGGACACAAAACCATGAGACTATTCTGGAGAGTGGCCAGAATTCCAGAAGAAAACAGGAACTTAGGAAGATAGCAGATGTTGGCCATTGATAAGGCAAGCCCTGGTCCATTCATTAATTCATCAGGATAAATGCTGGGAAGCATTCTAGTAGACAGGACACATCCATTGATGCATTCTTTTTTCTAATGTCTAC
Source organism: Callospermophilus lateralis (assembly GCF_048772815.1). Classification (NCBI taxonomy): domain Eukaryota; kingdom Metazoa; phylum Chordata; class Mammalia; order Rodentia; family Sciuridae; genus Callospermophilus; species Callospermophilus lateralis. The sequence continues at coordinate 22,057 of NW_027514904.1, forward strand.
AACCACGGACACAGTGAGGTACACAGATATAGAATCACATGCCTTGTGAAACGACTTAGTAGAAATAGTTCACTGCAAACCAAACAAACTGCCACTGCTACCTATTCTCAGAACATGAGACAAAACCACAAACCCACACCCACACCCACAATGGCATCTCCTTTCCCCAAGTAGGTCTGTGACTATCCGGAGTGTCCTCTGACTGCTGGGCCATACTATGTTCCACCCAAATGGCCTGTCCTTTCTCAGATCTGGTCTCCTTGGCCAACTTTGTGAAGTAGTCAGAAGCCAGCAGTGAGCCACTACCTGCTTTCTCAGGAAAGGCCCCTCTCAGAGCTTTCCTGGCATTTGACCATCCTCACATCAGTAGGTACCCAGAAAGAGTGACTCTGTCCTTGGTAAAACTAAACAAGTGATCCCACTGTGACTGGGACTGGGACTGGTTCTGGATGCCTGGCTTCTTGGATCCCAAGTTAAGAGAGTTCCATCACCATGGAAGTGAGGTGAGGTCACTTCTTTCAGGAAGTGGATGAGGTCACTACCTTAGCAACCACTTTGTCCTAATAGTTGCTTCCATACTTCCTCTGACACTTTCACAAGTTAGATCGGTATATCAACCATAGGAACCCAGGAACAGCTCTCCACACAGGCCTTGTTTGGTCCATCTTGTCTACATTAAGAAGAGAGAGCCTGAATGAGACACAGTTCTTCATCCTGACCAGGTAGTTTGCCATGGAAGATGACTTTTACTCTCCCAGGTCCTTCATAGCTGCCTACATGTTCTCCAGGGATCATTTCTGCATGGACCTTTGAGGTTTTCAGCAGGTGGAAGATCCACTACATTTCTGTACTGTAAGACCAACTCTGTCCCTGCTGTTCTGCAATGTTAGATTGAGGGAACAGTGTATGATTAGGGTTAATAACATGTTTGATTTGGGGTAGGAATCATTCTGCTGGATGAATAATGGTATTGGGAACCTGCGATATGTATGAGAATATATAGGTGAAATATATGTATGAAAACAGAAATCTACGTAAGATTTGAAGCCCAGAAGAGCATTGGGCCCTTGATTGGGATACTTAGCTTTGAATTAGGTTCTGCACAGTTGTGTCAGATTAATCAATATACAATGGCATTGGACCTTGTACCTTGGATGATTGAATGTCGAAGGGAACATCCAGTCAAAAAGGGTTAGTCGGTAGTGAAAGGTTAATAAAATAGGTACTTGTCACTTCCTGGGAAGAATGTTGTGTTTATTCCGAGCATAATGGAGTTGTAAAAAAATTATGATTAAATTAAAAAGACACCCTGAAGAGCGTCAATGAGAGAGTGAGAGGACAAAAAAGGGTGGTTTGAGTCTTGGTTCACATAGTCCCCCTGTTTGACTACTTTTTAACAACCCTGGCCTGTCCAAAATAATCTCCATAATATTGCTAACTATAAAACCCTCTTTGCTCAACCGTGTAATTTCTTTTCTCCAAGCTCAAATTGGACAAGTTAAACTTATGGTAATACTCCACTAGAAGACATTGAATGTGACACCCCCCAATGATCACTTTTATGATTAAAAGTAGATAGAAGAAGAAGTGAGGAATGAAAGGTTAATAAAATAGGTACTTGTCACTTTTTTTCTGTATGCTTAACAAAACACTCTTGAAATCTTGAGAACTGTTTGCTAATCTTGTTTCCAGAATGTCCTGTCCCCAACTGCTAAACTGCAGAATGTACTCCTTCACCCGGTTGAACGCAAACCGCCCACTCGCCCTTACCCATCAAAAAACTTCGCTCCCTGCCCTCCCCAAGGAAAGTATATAAGCTCTGCTTAAGCTCTTCTCAGGGCACTCTGCTCTATTCAAGTTAGCTCTGATCCCCCACATGCTGGACCCCCAATAAACCCTTTTCTGTTGCATGAGATAGCCATTTTTCAAGGATGAAGTTGGAGGCACTGTGGGTTTCAATTCATTCAGGAACAATTAAATGGTGAGGAAGCTCATTTCAATGAAATCTCTGGAGAACGCTCACAGGCAAGTCTTCCCAAAGAGTGGCCAAAAGGTCACATGAAGCCAGGCACATTGAACTCTACAATGTGAGGTCCATTTGTGTTTTGGCTCTCCACTATGGCTGCCAAGATTTTCATAATGAAATCAAGTGATATCCTGCCTGAGATTCCCAGTGCTCTGTGGAAAACCAACCTGGGACTAGATTTCCGAATCCAAGGGTGAATCTCATGCGTGGCCTCCTAAAATCCCAACACAATTCATGGCAATACTTCTCTGAGGTCAGTTCCAGAACTCAGTCTATAAGGGGAATTACCCAAGAGTTCCAGCCCTGGCGGACCCACTCATCTCTTCCAACTGCCACAAAAATGACCACAATTATAGCCAAAACATTCCCACATGGCCCTCATTTTCTTCCATATAGACACTGATCATAACTTCTGGCTAGAGGTTTCCATGAGTGATGCAGCTCAGGACAGTGTCCAATATAAGCTCCCTTGCCCCTCATTTGCCTAAAGTCAATGTGGCCTGGACACCCTTCCTGTGAACCAGGAGTGATCAAATAGGCCTGCCATTATTACTGCTCTGCTTCTACTATTTGAGGCCTACTGACTGTCAGGTATAGATTCTTTATGTGGTTTGTATTCATGAGAGAACACTAGCACATCTGCAGGGCTTTGAAGAACTCATTTGACCCAAGGGTCCATATTCACACTTGATGGAGGTCAGGAACCTAACAGAGGAAGGTGACAGACTTCATCCACAATGACTGATTTTTTGAATTTTGGTTATGGATGCAAACATGGGATCTTTCTTTAGATCCATCAGGTGCTGACAATCTAAGCCTCAGCTTCACACAGGGCCAAGAGGCTTATTCAGACACATCTCTTTCCAATTAAGCAAAGAGCCACAGGTGATCCCCATTCATTTCCATTTGAATACTGTTTTCTTCAGGCTTCACAAAGGGGTGGCCTGAGCCAAAGACTTTCCTTGCATTCAGGGCAACAAAAAAATAGGTAAGCAAAAGTCCCAAAGCAGGGTTTCCCCACTGAGACTTTCCTGGTCACCCGGATATCTGAGTTTTCTGAGATGCTCACCATTCCCTTCAGCTATCCAGTACATGGCCATGTGACAGAGCTTGGAGGTGGTACATATCTTGGACACAAAACCATCAGCCTATTCTGGAGAGTGTCCAGAATTCAGGAAGAAAACAGGAATTTAGGAAGATAGTAGGTTTTGCCCATTGATAAGGCTAGCCGCAGTCCATTCATAAATTGGCAGTATGAATGCAGGGAAGCTTTCTACTAGACAGAACACACCCATTGATGCATTATTTTTCTAATACTACAACCACGGACAGAGTGGGATACACAGTAATAGAAACACTCAACTTGTCAGAGAACATACTAGAAACAGTCTTCTCCAAACCAAACAAATTGCCTTTGCTACCTATTCTCAGAACATGAGAGAAAACCACAAACTCACACCCACACTCAAAAAGGCACCTCCTTCCCCAAAGTAGGTCTGTGACTATCCGGAGTGTCCTCTGATGGGTGGGCCATACTATATTTCCCCGAAGTGGACTGTGCTGCCTCTGTTCTGGTCTCCTTGGCCAAATCTGTGAAGTTGTCAGAAGCCAGTGGTGAGCCACTACCTTCTTTCTCAGGAAAGGCCCCTCTTCTTAGCTTTCCTGGCATTTGGCCATCCTCACATCACTAGGTACCAAGAAAGACTGACTCTGTCCTTGGTTAACCCAAACAAGTGAGACCACTGGGACTGGGACTGGGACTGGCTGTGGTTGCCTGACCTCCTGAATCCCAAATTTAGAGAGTTCCATCACCAAGGAAGTCATGTGAGGTAACTTCCTTCAGGAAGTTAATGAAGTCACTGCCTTGGCAACCACTTTGTCCTAACAGTTGGTTCCAAGGGTCCCAAGAGGTGCAGGGTACCCCTACTTCCTGTGACATTTTCACAAGTTAGAATGGTATTTCACCATAGGCACCCAGGAACAGCTCTCCACACAAGCCTGGTTTGGTCCATCTTCTCTACATTAAGATGAAAGAGGCTGATTCAGACACATCCTTTCATCCTGACCAGGTTGTTTACCATGGAAGTTGTCTTTTCCTCCCTCAGGTCCTTCATGGCTGCTTACAACTGCTCCAGGGATCATTTCTGCATGGACCTTTGAGGTTCTCAGCAGGTGGAATATCCCCTACACTCCTGTATTGTAAGACCAACTCTGTCCCTGCTTTTCTGTAAAGTTAGATTGAGGGAACAGTGTATGGTTAGGGTAATAACAGGTTAAATTTGGGTTAGGAATCATTCTGTGTGATGAATAATGGTATTGGGAACCTGTGATATTTACAAGAATATATAGGTGAAATATAAGTATAAATACAGAAGTCTGGGTAAGATTTGAAGCCCAGAAGAGCATTGGGCACTTGATTGGGATACTTAGCTTTGAAATACCTTCTGCACAAATGTCTCAGATAAATTGATAAACAATGGCATAGGACCTTGTAAATTGGATGATTAAATGTAGAAGAAACCATCCACTCAAAAAGGGTAGTCGGTAGGATTAGAAAGATAGTCAGTAGGTTTAGGAAGAAGAGTGAGTATAGGATTTGGACCAAAAGTTCTTTAACAATAGGGTTTCCGGTAGAGAATGAACGTAAATGTCAGCACATGTGAAGAGTCAGTCACAATGATGAACTGGGGAAAATATATAGGGAAGCAGATATGAATAGAGACATTAAGAAATCAGGCAATGTATAAATTGAGTGATAGGATTAGACGTTTTCAACAGGGTAGAGGTTGAATACACAATCTCAGGGAGAAACAAATATTTAGCACCAATACGATTGACATTTGAGAGCATTAGGCAATCTGGACTTGGTTGTTTTTAGTAATCCATGCTCACTTTCCATTTAGGCTTTGGTACAATCATAAGTGTGAACTTTGCATTTTGTGTCCAGAACATTAGTGTGATAAAGTGTATATGTAGTTCAGGTGACATGAGTATTTCTTCCACTAATTCTGTGGGCAATATTTTGAAGTTGTATAAATTAGTATTGGGTGTACAAATAGGTATACCCTGTGTCTACGAAAATAGATAAAATGAATGAATAGACCATACTGTGAATAAATAATATAACTGGATCCAACATTAAATAATGGATTGAATTGATATCTGAAAATATACAGGATTTCTTATATTTATATACATACATTTGTTACAACCATTTATACATCTAATGGTAATATTAGGGTTATGGTTTGTCATGAAGAGTGTGTGAGTTTTGCTTCAAAAGTGATTATTGAAACCTAAAATAAAAAGAAGTCTCATGAAAAAAACAGTCAAAAACATGTAGGAATACATGTGTACTGAAGCAGGAAGTGATAGAAAGTGAAACAAATGCCTATAAATTTGCAAACTTTTGAATGAAATATATATCCTATGATGTGCATAAACTGAAGAAATAGTCATGTAACAGTGTTCAATAAAAATGAACGTCAAAATACACATCATGTACCATAGTAATCTCCTTGCATTGATGTTAAAGTGGGTCAGTTACTGTAGAAAAATTATGACTTCTATGCACCATTCACTGAATTTAGATTTCAGCACTAGGAAACAATATATATTTGAGGTGGATGAATATTTCTGAGAATAATTTTGTGAACATTTGATTATAAATCCACATGCATGAATATGAATGCATTTAGGGATTGTATAATAAGACACATATATTTTATATGCTGAAAAATCTGGAGAGTATATATATATATATATATATATATATATATATATATATATATACACACACACACACACACACACGCAAATGCACAGACATTAAATGGTAGCAATATATATGCCAATCGAAATTCATCATGAAATATATATCATCCACAGATCCAAAAATATTCATTTTACTGAACATGGATTTATGTATTATCTTGTTCAACTAGGAAGCTCACGCATAGTTCTAATTTTCAATTCCAAAAACGTTTAGGAGTAGTGATCTCTTTTCACAATTCGTATCTGCCAAGTCAGCCACCTCACAAAAATGTACATGTGATACCAGGTAGGATTCTATATGTGCATACAAAAATACATGTGCTGAATAGGCTACAGATACAGGGAGACAGGTATTCACATATTTGTTAACTTTAAAACACACGGAGAATTATTTCAATTTAATATTGACTAGATTAATAACACCTACCCTTTATCATACAAAAGGTAAATCCAGCTATACACCATGCCTCCTCCGAACTGCTTGTATTTCTATTCTGTTTTGGTTGTTTTTCTCCATCAATTTATGATTGCCACAGTCTGGCTGGGCACAATTCAGGAGCCACTTGTCAAATAAACTAACTTTATTTTTAGAACTACACACGCCAAAAAAATAGCTCCTTGGGAAATACCCTCAGAGCACAACTGCCACCACCAGCTTCCCACAAGCTCTCAACCTCTCCACTCCTCCTGCTCTTGAGTTCGATTGGCTGGGTCATTTGGGCAGAGCCAAAAAAGTCCCCCAATGAGCAGCTTGGTAGTTTGAAAGGGTGGGGAAACAGCCCAATGGGCATCACCGCAGAGTATCTAATCAGCTAGATGTTGCTGGGGCCACTGTGAGCAAACCATCAGCTGGCAGTCTGAAAGTTTTCTTTGGCCCCTCGGGCTGTGGCTCTCAACATCTCCCCCTCTCTGTTTAAACAACAAGCATGTGGCTTAGGGACCATGCCTGCCTTAGGTTGTCCAATAGTACATATGGTCCTTACCCATTATCGAATGAGCTGACCTCAAGGTGTCAGCCTCCAGTCTTAGGTTGGTACCATTGCAACTGGATCTTACCCATCACTAACTACAGGTCCAGTATACAGCCACACCTATGGAGAGGACTTTGTACCAGTGGGGGGGTAAGGTTCTTTGTCTCATCTCTGTTGGACCCCAAATTTTAGCTGAACAACCATGACAAGCAGAAGGGATGAAGATACACCAAGCCAATTGAGGGCTCCTTTTGGAAAAATTGTACCACCGATGACATCATCAGCAAAAATACCCCAACACTACCACAAGTCGATGCACCAACATATTGATCACAATGCATGCAGGTGAGTTCACAATGCATACAAGTGATACATAGTCCAGGCAAGTTCTGCAAGCAGTTCAGTGATGGCTTTTGCAGAAGCTGTAGATTGGTTTTATCTTTGTCTTCACAGGCACTGGGATGAAGATAGGAATTCTGGCAACAATGCCTAAAGAAAAAATTATGTAACATTCCAGAAGGCACTAAAAGAAAACAATTTTCTTAACAATTTACATTGTCTTGAAGAGATTTATTAGATATAATGAAAAGGAAAGGTGAAAGAAAGCAAACAGATCTGTTAACCTCCCTTTTTGTTCACATTTTAAAACAATCCTCAACGGGTGTTTACCCAATTTAAATTAAAATATTTACATCACGTGTACATACATTTGTTACAACCATTTATACATCTAATGGTAATATTAGGGTTATGGTTTGAATAAAAAAAATATATTTGGATCCATTTTTTCATGAGCGCTCATCACATACGATATATGGTTATGTACATTCAAACATATAACACAAAACACAAGTGTGCACACATAATATAATACATACAACACATAACATAATAGTAAAGGCTTTATAACTTTTTACATGTGAAATCTCCATTGCAAAGTCTAAAAACTCTATAGTCCAAAAATAAAACTGATCAGCAAAACATTAACCTAGGTCTGTATGAGCTCAAAAAACAAAAAAGAACTTCATGATATGGGAAAGGGCAATAATAAAATAGATATTGAAAAAAACATCCTGGTTCTGTCACAGATGTAAGAATAGCCAAACTGGAGTTCTGGATATCAGCTGTAATTGATTTGAGCCAAATCATCTTCTTTTGGGTCTGTAGAAATCTCTTTAGTTAATCTCTCTGGAATCCAAATCGGCTCCTGTTCTCCCTGTGAAAACACACAAACAGGCCCCAGACAATTACTGGGTCAGGACCTTTCCATTGTCCTGTTAGAATATCCTTCCAAAGTACCTTGGGCTTATGTACATTTTTTGGACATACATGCCTTTCTGCAGCACTAAGCCCTGTTGAATCCAAATTTAAAAAGTTTAGAGTAAAAAGGGTTATTTTAAGTTTATCTTTGGGGAATATATACCCCTTCCCAATTCCTTCTTTTTGCTTTAGTAAGTACGTTTTAATAGTTTGATGTGCTCTTTCAACTATACCTTGTCCCTGCTGATTGTATGGGACTCCTGTTATATGAGTGATGCCAAATGATGAGCAAAATTGTTTAAAAGAGGTAGAAGTATAACCAGGGGCATTATCTGTTTTTAACTGTTTTGGAACACCCACAGTGGCAAAATTTTGTAAGCAATGAGCTATAACATCTTTAGTTTTTTTCTCCGACAAGAAGGGAGCCCATCAAAAATCCAGAAGAAGTATCAACTGTAACATGCAAATATTTTAATTTTCCAAATTCTGGCAAGTTTGTGACGTTCATCTGCCAAATATGGTTAGGTATCAATCCTCTAGGATTGACTCGAAGATTAACGTGTGGTAAAAAGGTCACACAATTTTGACATTGTTTTATTATTTGTCTAGATTTTTCCTTAGTTATTTTAAAGCACTTTTGTAAACTATTAGGATTGACATGGAACTTTTTATGAAAATTTGTAGCTTCTTCTACTATAGAGAAAACATGTATGTCATGTGTAGTTTTATCTGCTAAATAATTGTCCAAACTAAGGACTCCAGGCAATCCTGTATGTGTTCTGATATTTCCTATAAAGAACAGATCTTTTCTGTCCAAGATTAGACTTTGTATAGTGGAAAGCAAAGAGAAAACAGTAGAGGAAGGGGAAATCCTACCAGCATCTTCAAGGGATACTATAGCATTAACTATATTCTGACTATCGGAAAATAAATTAATTACAGAATCTTTAAACATCACAAAAGCTTGTAATACTGCATTAAGCTCTACCTTTTGAGATGATTGTTTGGGTACTAGAAATGTAAAAGTTTGATCAGGTGTAACTATTGCTGCTGTACCATTATTTGACCCATCAGTGAATATATTTGGAGCATTCATGATAGGTGTTTTTCTTGTCATTTTTGGAAAAATTACAGGATGAAATGATCAAAAAGACAATAAAGGATTAGATGATAAGTGATTATCAAATGAAATATTAGATTTGCACATGATTATTGCCCAAGTATTTAACTCATTAGCTAACTCATCAATTTGATTCAGAGTATATGGAGTAATTATTTTATTGGGAGAAATTCCAAACACTTCCTTTGCTGGTTTTGTTCTTTTCAGTATTAATTGTCCTACAGCCTCAGTATACCGAGTAAGAATATTGTTAGGGGAATAAGATAAATGCATCCATAATAATGGACCTTCTTGCCAAAATACTCCTGTAGTAATATTTTTTGTTGGTAGTACAATAAATAATAAAGACAAACTTAAATCAATTCTATCCAAATGCATATTTTCCATATATGTTTCAATAATTTTTAATGCCTTTCTTGTTTCAGGCGTTAACATGAGGGGTGAATTTGGATCTGATGGACCTTTTAGGATATCAAAAAAGGTTCCAACTCTATTGTGCATATACCTAGATAAGGCCTTATCCAATTTATGTCTCCTAATAACATTTGAAAGTCATTAAGTGATTTGAGTTGATCTATTCGTACTTGAATTTTTGGTGGACAGATCATGGTTGAGGATAATAGAACTCCTAAATAATTAATTGGAAAATTTAATTCTACTTTATCTATTTTTATCTCTAGTTTATATTTTTTAATATGTTTTTAAGTGTGGCATAACATTCTAGCAATGTGTTTTTAGCTTTGTGTGCTAATAATATATCATCCATATAGTGAAATATTTGTAGTTCAGGATTTTGATTTCTAAGTGGCTGGATTACTTTGTTAACATAAATTTGACACATAGTTGGGCTATTAGCCATCCTTTGAGGGAGTACTTTCCATTTGTATCTCTGATCAGGACCTTCATGATTCAGTGCAGGGTTAGTAAATGCAAAACATGGACTATCCTAAGGTTGAATTGGAAATGAAAAAAAAAAAATCTTTAATATCTATACATAAATCATACCAAGTTTTGGCAAAGCAGATAATTGTGGAATCCCTGATTGAGCATGTCCCATAATAACCATCTCATTATTAATGCCTCTTAAATCCTGCAATAATCTCCATTTACCAGATTACTTTTTGATGACAAAACTGGGAGTATTATGGGGAGATACAGATGGTTTTATGTGTCTTCTGCTAATTGTTGTTTGACCAGATCATGGGCTGCTGGTACCTTTTCTTTAGTCAGGGTCCACTGAGGAACCCATACTGGTCTTTCTTATTTCCAAGTAATTTTTATTGTCTTAGTGTCCCTTTCTTAAAATCCAACCCATTTCTGTCTGTTCCTTGATCTATTAGTATTGGAGCTGCTATACCTTGATATTGTTTTTCTAATCTTTTTCCTATCCTAAAACCTTGTCTAACCATAATTGTGGGTATATTTTAATTGATGTTTTTTTGTTAATTTCAAACCTAATTCATCTAGGACATCTCATCCCCATAAATTTACGGGAAGATGATCCATACATATGGCTATATAGTTCCTTCACATCCTTCAGGATCCTTCCAATCTAATACCATTGCTCTTTGATGGGGATTAGTCGCCAATTCTAGGCCTTGAAGTGTTTGAGTGGATGGTTGTAATGGCCAATATTTTGGCCATTCTGGACGAGAGATGATGCTAAGTTCTGCATCTGTATCCAGTAGCCCATTTAATTCATGTCCTTGAATATTTAGTTTTAGTATGGGGCAAGAATCTAACTTTAGAGAAAACATAGCCAAATCTACATCTGTGCAGCCCAATCCCTTGGAACCTCTTTCTACAACATGACTGGAAAATTTATCATGTAAGCGTGGTATTATTAGTAACTGTGCTATTCTGTCTCTTGGTGAAATTACTGATATACCCTTTGGAGAACTGGCTATAATTTTTATTTCACCTTCATAATTAGGGTCAATTACCCAAGGACTTATCATAAGTCCTTTTAGAGTAGAAGAGCTGCGTCCCAATAATAAGCCTACTGCTCCTTGGGGAAGAGGTTTTTTACCCCTGAGAGAATGATTTGAACTCCCATCTCTGGAGTTAGTACTGCTCTGACAGAGGTGCAGATGTCCAACCCTGCACTCCCTCTGGTTTGTCTGTTGAGGGCTCTGATGGACAATGTGTCTTTGGCACTACCCTGATGGGGTTGCTGGGTTCCTCCAGTGCTCCGTATATTTGTGGTTTGGGGCCCCAGAGCATTGGGTCCCCCTGTCCATTTTCTGGCAACGTAACCTGATGCCTTTCTCCATGATATCATGGATAAACACCTGGTCCTTGTTTGTTTTTTGATAATATACTACCCTCTATGGTGGTTTGAGAATGGCATTCATTAGTCCAATGTCTCCCTCTATGGCATCCTGGGCAAATACCCCGTATTCTACTCCTTTGATACCTAGTTTTGTTAAACCCTCCTCTTATGGGGCAATTCCTTTTAAAATGTCCTGTTTGTTCACAATTGTAGCATGTTCTTGTCCTGGCATCTAAAGCCTATTTTACTGCAGCTGCCACGACTTGCCCTTGTTCTAAAGCCTGTTTTACTGCAGCTGCCATGACTTGCTCTTGTTCATTAATGTCTCTACATAATTTAACATATGGGAATTGGAGCATTTTAGAAAAATCAGACATCAGTGTGTCTTGTAAAGTCTCAGTAGAGAAACTCTACTTTGGCCCATTTGCTTACCTATTGTTAATTTGCCCAGAATGTCAGGAAGCTCTTTGTCTCAGGGCACACCTTTGTGAAGCCTGAAGCACACAGTTTTCAAATGGAAATGAATGGGCATCACCAGTGGGTATTTGCTAAATTGCTTTGGAAAGGGATGTGTCTGAATCAGCCTCTTTGATCTGTGTGAGGCTGTGGCTTACATTCTCATCACCTGATGGATCATTCCGTGTGTGAATCCATAACCAAAATGGCCAAAAGAGCAGTCCCTGTGCATGAAGTCTCTCACCATCCTCTGTAAGGCTCCTGACCTCCATCAAGTGAGAATAGGGATTTTTTGTGTCAAATGAGTTCTTCAAAGCCCTGGAGAGTCTAGCACATAGGTTCTTGGGTTTTCTCATGACTCCAGTTCACATAAAAATATCTATACCTGACAGTCAGTAGGCCTCAAATTGGAGAAGCCTAGGCGTATTAAGGGCAGGCCTATTTGATCACACCTGGTTCACAGGAAGGGTGTCCAGGCCACCATGACTTTAGGCAATGAGGGGCAAGGGAGCTTATTTTGGACACTCTCTTGGACTTCGCCGCTCATGGAAACCTCCAGACAGAGCTTAGAATGAGAGTGAATATATGGAAGAAGATGAGGGCCATGTGGGAGTGTTTTGATTTTAATTGTCATCATTTGTGTGGTAGTTGGAAGATATGACTGGGTACACCTGGGCTGAAATCTGGTGTGATTCCCCTTAGAGACTGGGTTCTGGAACTGACCTTAGAGAAGTATTATCATGAAATGTGTTGGGATTTTAGTTGGCCACGCATGAGAGTCGCCCTTGGAAACCGAGATCTAGGCCCAGGTTTGCTTTCCACAGAGCACTGGGAATCTCAGCCAGGATATCACATGGTTTTATTCTGAAAGACATGGCAGCCATAGATGAGAGTCAAAACACACATGGACCTCACATTGTAGACAGCAATAGGCCTGGGTTCATGTGACCTTTTGGCCACTCTGGGAAGCCTTGCCTCAGAGATTTCACCAGAGCTTTCATTCAAATGAGCTTCCTCACCATTGAATGATTCCTGAATGAATTTAAACCACAATGCCTCCAACATCAATCTTGAAAAATGGCTAGATAAATACCATGAAATTTTTGAAATTCCCATGACCATGAAAATGGTGTAAGAACAGAGATGCCAGTAAGTTGGGGCCTGATGAGAAGTGGGCCTAGAGAAGTTGTGTGCAGGTGTGTGAGAAAATATCTGTGGTGGGGCCATGTGGATCTGCCATTGGCTTCCAAATGGCTTGTAACTGACATGGTGCAGCCAGCATACCCTTCTATGTAAAGGCATCTTTTAATATGCAGAGTTTTCAGGGCAATGTTCAGAATCAAATTGCTATGGTCAAGGATGCAAGCTATGTGGGATTGAAGCCTGGGTGGTACATTATCCTGCAGACCCTGAAACACCGCACGTGACAGAACTCCCTTTAGCACTGTGTCCCAGTTGAATTCCTTGTATTGTGTGAAGCAAGTACCAAGCTCGCATTGCAGCAGCAAGAAACACCACGACAAGTGGAGGATGACCGAATGGCTTTAGAGTCCACACGGAAAGAGTTAGCCCCCAGTCCCCACAGTTTACCTACAAAGAGAGAATTCAGCACTGCTGCCTCATGTTCATTAGAAAATAAGAAACCATGTCCTCCAGGTCACTTAGATACATACCCAGCTTTGATGGTCTCTCTACAAAGGAAGCTAAAGCTCCTGACAACAACAAATATTTCAAGTGCCCAAACTCAGAGGCAGTTTCTCAAGAAGTCTTTAGTCCAGCAGAGCTCCAATTTTGTCGAATATTTACCTGTTCCTAACTTTTGGAAACTCCTCTACCACCTTCAAGGTTGTGAACTCTTGAGCATTTTTCATTCCAGATATGTATTCACAGTTTTTCTAACTCTTCTCCTCTAATTGTGTTTTACTTGGGGCGAAGGTAATGTCAAGGCATTATTCTGGATGAGAGTGGGAAGATTTTTGTGTAGCACATATTTACATACACATTGGATTTATTTTCCTATTTTCCATTCAAAATACTGAATCCCTGAAACTAACCCATACCGTACTAGACTCTGACTAATAATTCTAATATGATGGAGAAAAATAACCCAAAAAGAATAGAAATACAAGCAGTTCAGACAAGGCATACTGTATAGTTGGACTTGCCTTTTGCATTATACAGGGTAGGAGTTATAAATCTAGTCAATTTTTTGTTGAAATAGTTCTCCATGTTTTTTTTTATTGGTTGTTCAAAATATTACAAAACTGTTGACATCTTGTATTACATATATTAGATTCAAGTGGATTATGAACTCACATTTTTACTCCAAATACAGATTGCAGAATCACATCGGTTACACATCCACATTTTTACATAATGCCCTATTAGTATCTGTTGTATTCTGCTACCTTTCCTAGCCTCTACTATCCCCCCTCCCCTCCCCTCCCCTCCCATATTCTCTCTCTACTCCATCTTCTGTAATTCATTTTCCTACTTGTTTATTTTCCCCTTCCACTCACAACTTCTTATATATAATTTTGTAAAACATTGAGGGTCTCCCTCCATTTCCATGCAATTTCCCTTTTCTCTCCCTTTCCCTCCCACCTCATGTCTCTTATTAATGTTGACCTTTTCTTCCCGCTATTCCTTCCTGCTCTGTTCTTAGTTGCTCTCATTATATCAAAGAAGACATTTGGAATTTGTTTTTTTAGGGATTGTCTAGCTTCACTAAGCATAATCTACTCTAATACCATCCATTTCCCTGCAAATCCTATGATTTTGTCATTTTTTAGTGCTGCGTAATACTTCATGGTGTATAAATGCCACATTTTTAAAATTATTTTGAAAACCTATATTCCAATAAAATAGAAGAGAGTGAAGACATCGATAAATTTTTTAAATCCTATGATTTGCCCAGACTGAGTCTGGAGGATACACACAATTTGAACAGACCAATATCAATGGATCAGATTGAAGAAGCAATCAAAAGACTACCAACCAAGAAAAGCCCAGGACCAGATGGGTATACAGCGGAGTTTTACAAAACCTTTAAAGAAGAATTAATACCAATACTTTTCAATTTATTTCAGGAAGTGGAAAAAGAGGGAGCTTTGCCAAATTCATTCTATGAGGCCAACATCACCCTGATTCCGAAACCAGACAATAACACCTCAAAGAAAGAAAACTACAGACCAATATCTCTGATAAAACTACATGCAAAAATCCTCAATAAAATTCTGGCGAATCGGACAAAAAGGCACATCAAAAAATTGTGCACCATGATCAAGTAGGATTAATCCCTGGGTTGCAAGGATGGTTCAATATACGGAAATCAATAAATGTTATTCACCACATAAATAGACTTAAAATAGGAACCATATGATCATCTCAATAGATGCAGAAAAAGCATTTGACAAAGTACAGCATTCCTTTATATTCAAAACATTAGAAAAACTAGGGATAACAGGAACTTTCCTCGAAATTGTGAAAGCTATCTATGCTAAGCCTCAGGCTAGCATCATTCTGAGTGGAGAAAAATTGAAGGCATTCCCTCTAAAATCAGGAACAAGACAGGGATGCCCTCTATCACCACTTCTATTCAATATAATTCTCAAAACACTGGCCAGAGCAATTAGAAAGATGAAAGAAATTAAAGGCATAAAAATAGGAAAAGAAGAACTTAAATTATCACTGTTTGAGGATGACATGATTCTATACCTAGAAGACCCAAAAGGGTCTACAAAAAAACTACTAGAACTAATAAATGAATTCAGCAAAGTGGAAGGATAAAAAATCAACACGCACAAATCAAAGGCATTTTTGTATATCAGTAACAAATCTTCTGAATCGGAAATGAGGAAAAACACTCCATTCACAATATTTTCAAAAAAAAATAAAATACTTGGGAATCAACCTAACAAAAGAGGTGAAAGACTTATACAATGAAAACTACAGAACCATCAAGAGAGAAATAGAAGAAGATCCATGTGTTTTTAAAGGTAACAAATAGGTGAATTCCTCTCTGCCTTTCTCTGTAGCCAATTCAGCACATGTAATTTCATATGCACATATAGAATCCTACCTGTTATCACATGTACATTCTTGTGAGGTGGCTGACTTGGCAGATACAAATTGGGAGAAGAGATCACTCCTCCTAAACACAGTTAGAACTGAAAATTCAACCTATGGGTGAGCTTCTTAGATGAACAACATGATAAATAAAATTGTATTCAGTATAATGAATATTTTTGGACCAGTGGATGATATACATTTCATGAAGAATTTCGATTGGCATATATGTTGCTACTTTTTAATGTGTGTGTATGTGTGTGTGTGTATATATATATATATATTTATATATATATATATATATATATATATATATATATATATATATATATACTCTCCAAATTTTTCAAAATATGAAATATATGTGTCTTATTGTACACTCCCTAAATTCATTCGTATTCATGTATGTGGATTTATAATCAAATTTTCAAAAGATTATTCTCAGAAATATTCATCCACCTGAAATACATATTTGTTTCCTAGAACTGAAAACTAACTTCAGTGAATGGTGCAAACGAATCCTAATATTTCTACAGTAACTGACCCAATGTCACATCAATGCAAGTAGATTATTATGGAACATGATATGTATTTTGATGTTCATTTTTAGTCAACACTGGTACATTACTATTTCTTCAGTTTATGCCCATCATAAGATATATATTTCATACACAAGTTAGCAAATTTATAGGCATTTGTTTCACTTTCAATAACTTCCTTCTTCAGAACACATGTATTCCTCCATGTTTCTTGATAAGACTTTTCATGAGACTTCTTTCTAAACACATTATTTTTGATTTCCATAATCACTTTTGAAGCAAAACTCACACACTCGTCATGATAAAATATAACCCTAATATTACCATTAGAAGTATAACTGGTTGGAATGAATGATTGTATATCAATAGAAGATTTCCTGTATATTTTCAGATATCAATTCAATCCGTTATTTAACGTTTACCAATTATATTATTTACTCTCAGTATGGTCTATTCTTCCATTATCTCTATATTCATAGAGAGATGGTACACCTCTTTGTACTCCCAATATTCATTTATACGTCTCCAAAATATTGCTCCCAGAAATGGTGGAAGAAATACTCATGTCACCTGATCTACATATACATTTTATCACAGTAATATTCTGGAAAATAAAGCAAAGGTCACACTTATAATTGTACCAAAGCCTAAATTTAAAGTGAGCATGGATTTCTGAAAACATCCATGACCAGGTTGCCTAATGCTCTCAAATGTCAATGTAATTGTTGACTACATATTTGTTTCTTTCTAAGATTATATATTCAAACTCAACCCTGTTGAAAATGTCTAATCCTATCACTCACTTTAAACTTTGCCTGATATCCTAATGTCTCTATTGATATCTCTTTTCCTTCATAATTTCCCAGTTCATCATTTTGACTGTGCATTTGTGCTGACATTTACATTCACTCTCTACCTGAAACCCAATTGCTAAACAACTTTTGGTCCAAATACTATACTCTCTCTTCTTTCTGAATCTACCGACTATCTCCCAAATCCTACTGACTATCCTTTTTAGAATGGATGTTCTCTTCAACATTCAATCATCCAAGGTACAAGGTCCGATGCCATTGTGTATTGATTCATCTGAGACATCTGTGCAGGACATAATTCAAAGCTAAGTCTCCCAATCAAGGGCCCAATCCCTTTCTGGGCTTCAAATCTTACTTAGATTTCTGTTTTCATACATATATTTGACCTCTATATTCTTATAAATATCGCAGGTTTTCAATACCATTATTCATCCAGCAAAATGATTCCTAACCCAAATCGAACATGTTATTAACCAAAACCATATACTGTTCCCACATTCTAACTTTATAGAAGAGCAGGGACAGTGTTTGTCTTACAATAAGGAATGTAGGGGATATAACACCTGCTGAAAACCTCAAAGTTCCATGCAGAAATAATCCCTGGAGAAGATGTAGGCAGCTATGAAGGACCAGAGAGTGCAAAAGTCTTCTTCCATGGAAAACAGCCTTGTCTGAATGAGGGGTTGTGTCTGAATCAGCCTCTCTGTTCCTAATGTACAGAAGATGGACAAATCCAGCCCTGTGTGGAGAGCTGTTCACGGGTGCCTATGGGTGATATACCATTCTAACTTGTGAAAGTGTCACGGGAAATAGGGGCAGCATCCATCTCATGGGACCCTTGGAAGCAACTGTTAGGACAAAGTGGTTGCAAAGGCAGTGAACTTATTCAGTTCCTGAAGGAAGTGACCTCATCTCTATTCCTTGGTGATGGAACTCTCTGAACTTGCGATATAGGAAGCCAGGCACTCAGAGCCAGTCCCAGTCCCAGTCCCAGTGGGCTCACTTGTTTGGATATTCCAATGACAGAGACAGTCTTTTTTGGTATATACTGATGTGAGGATGGCCAAATGCCAGGAAAGCTTTGAAGACTGGCCTTTCCAGAGAAAGCAAGTAGTGGCTCACCGTGGGCTCCTGACATTTTCAGAGTTGGCCAAGGAGACCATATCTGAGACAGGACAGGCCATTTCAGAGGAACATAGTAAGGCTCACCAGTGAGAGTACACTCTGAATAGTCACAGACCTACTTGGGGAAAGGAGATGCATTTGTGGTTTTAGTTGTGTGTTTGTGGTTTTGTCTCATGTTCTGAGAAAATGTAGGAAAGGCGGTTTGTTTGGTTTGGAGTGAACTGTTTCTAGTAAGTCGTTTGACAAGGCAAGTGTTTCTATGTCTGTGTTTCCCAGTGTGTCTGTGGTTGTAGACATTAGAAAAGAGAATGCATCAATGGATGTGTCCTGTCTAGTAGAAAGCTTCCCAGCATCAATCTTGCCCAATATATAAATGGACTGTGGCTTGCCTTATCGAAGGGCAACACCTTCAAACTTCCTAAGTTCTTGTTTCCTTCCTGAATTCTGGCTACACTCCAGAATAGGCTCATGGTTTTCTGTCCAAGATATTTACCACCTCCAAGCTCTGTGATATGGGCATGTACTGGATAGCTGAAGGGAATGGCGAGCATCTCAGAAAACTCAGATATCAGTGTGACCAGTAAAGTCTCAGTGGAGAAACTCTGCTTTGGGGCTTTTGCTTGCCTATTGTTCTTTTGCCCTGAATGTCAGGAAGGACTTTGCCTCAGGCCACCCCTTTGTGAAACCTGAAGTAACCAGTTTTCAAATGGATATAAATGGGCATTACCTGTGGCTCTTTACTTAACTGCTTTGGAAAGGGATGTGTCTGAATCAGTCTCTTGGCCCTGTGTGAGTCTATGGCTTAGATTCCCTACACCTGATGGATGTAAAGAAAAATCCCATGTGTGCATACAAAATCAAAATGTCAAAAATTACAGTCATTGTAGATGAAGTCTCTCTCCTTTCTCTGTAAGGTTTCTGACCTCCATCAAGTGAGAATAAGGATCCTTTGGGTCAAATGAATTCTTCAAAGCCATGGAGAGGCTAGCCCATAAGTGCTTCGGTTTTCTCTTGACTACAGTTCACATAAATAATCTAAATGCCACAGTTAAAAGGCCTAAAATTGAAGAAGTGGAAAAGTATTAATGGCAGACCTATTTGATCACTCCTGGTTTACGGTAAGGGTGTCCAGGCCACCCTGACTTTAGGCAAATGAGGGTTAAGGGAGCTTATTTTGGACACTGTCTTGGGCTGCACCCCTTATGGAAAACTCCAGCCAAAGGATATGATGAGTGTCTATATGGAAGAAGATTAGGGCCGTGTGGAGTGTTTTGGTTTTAATTGTGGTCATTTGTGTGGTGGTTGGAAGAAATGACTGGGTCTACCTGTGCTTGAACTCTGGTGTGATTCCCCTTAGAGACTGAGTTCTAGAACTTACCTCAGAGAAGTATTGCCATGAATTGTTTTGGGATTTTAGGAAGCCACGCAATGAAAGTCGCCCTTGGAAACTGAGATCTAGGCCCAGGGTGGCTTTCCACAAAGCACTGGGAATCTCAGCCAGGATATCACTTGATTGTATTCTGAAAGACATGGCAGCCATAGTTCAGTGTCAAAAAACACATGGACCTCATATTGTAGACCTCAATAGGACTGGATTCAAGTGACCATTTGGCCACTATTTTGGAAGCCTTGCCTTTGAGAGTTCTCCAGAGCTTTCATTGAAATGTGCTTCTTCACCATTTAACGGTTCCTGAATATATTGAAACCCATAGTGCTTGCAACATCATCCTAGAAAAATGGCTAGAAAAATACCGTGAAATTTTTGAAATTCCCATGACCTGGTGGCACTGGAGAACCTTTGGATGTGCTGTTGCTGATCTTGAGTGTGCCAGACAGTGCCTTGATTGACTGGGTTTCATGAAAGTGGTGTAGAACAGAGATGCCAGTAATTTGGAGCCTGCTTATTAGTGGGCCTAGAACAGTGGTGGGAAGGTTTGTGATAAAACATGTAGTGGGGCAATGTGGATCTGCCCTTGGCTTCCAAATGGTTGTTACTGACATGGTGCAGCCAGCAGAACCTTCTTTGTAAAGGCATCTTGTTATATTGAGAGGTTTCAGGGCAATGTTCAGAATCAGGTTGCTATGGTAAAGGGGGAAAGCAATGTGGGATAGAAGCCTGGTTGGTGCATTATCCTGCAGACCCTGACCCACCACTCCCGACAGAAATCCCTCCAGCACTGTGTCCCAGTTGAACTCCATGTATTTTGTGAAGCAAATACCAAACTCCCAGTGCAGCAGCGAGAAACACCAAAAAAATTGGAGGATGTCCAAATGGCTTCACAGTCCACACGGGGATACACTTAGCCCCCAGTGGCCACAGGTTACCTACAAAGAGAGAATTCAGCACTGCTGCCTCATTTTCATTGGAAAATAAGAAACAATTTCCTCCATGTCACATAGATGCAGACCCAGCATTGATGATCTCAGTACAAAGGAAGCTAAAGCTCCTGACAACCACATATAGTTCAAGGGCCCAACCTCAGAGGCAGTTTCTCAAGAAGTCTTTAGGCCAGCAGAACTCCATGTTTGTGGAGTGTTTACCCTGTCCCTTTCTTTTCGAAAATCATCTACCACCTCCAATTTTTCAAAACTATGAGCATATTCCATTCCAGATATGTATTCACTGATTTTCTAATTCTTCTCCTCTAATGGTGTTTTAGTTGGAGCGAAGGTACTGTCAAGGCATTTTTCTGTATGAGAGTGGGAGGATATTTGTGGAGCACACATTTACATACACATTGGATTCATTTTTCCAATTTTTCTTTCGAAATACTGAATCCCCGACACTAACCCCTACCCTACTACACTCTGACTACTAATACTAATAAGATGGAGAAAAATAACTCAAACAGAATAAAAATACAAGCATTTCAGAGGAGGCATGGTGTATAGTTGGACTTGCCTTTTGCATTATATATTGTGGGAGTTATATATCTAGTCAACTTTTTGTTGAAGTCATTCTCCATGTTTTTTTAAAGTTAACCAATATGTGAATTCCTGTCTCCCCTCTCTGTAGCCTATTCACCACCTGTATTTTTATATGCAAAGATAGAATCCTACCTGGGACCACACGTCCATTCATGTGAGGTGGCTGACTTGACAGATACAAATTGTAAGGGATCACTCCTCCTAAATGATGTTGGAACTGAAAATTCAAATTATGGGTGAGCTTCCTACTTGATCAATATTATTCATAAATCCATGTTCAGTTAAATAAATATTTTTGGATCTGTCAATGATGTATATTTCATTTTGAATTTTGATTGGCATATATATTGCGATTTTTAATGTCTGTGTGTGTGTGTGTGTACACACACACACACACACACACACACATATATATATATATAGATAGATAGATAGATAGATAGATAGACTCTCCAGATTTTTCAAAATATGAAAAATGTGTTTTATTTTACACTCACCAAATTCATTCATATTCATATATGTGAATTCATAATCAACTTTTCACAAGATTATTCTTAGAAATATTCATTTACCTGAAAAACATATTTCTTTCCTAGTACCGAAAAGGAACTTCAGTGAATGGTGCACACAAATCCTAATATTTCTACAGTACCTGACCCCGTTTAACATCAATGCAAGTAGATTCCAATTGGACATGATGTGTATTTTGACGTTCATTTTTATTCAACACTGGTAGATTACTATTTCTTTAATTTATGCACATCATAGGATATGTATTTCATCCACAAGTTAGGAAATTTATAGGCATTTGATTCACTATCAATCACTTCCTGCTTCAGAGCACATGCATTCCTCCATGTTTCTTGACTGGTCTTTTCATGAGAAAAGGGATGGACAATGCAAGGTAAGGCAACTAACATAGCACCGAACACAGCGAAACAGTCCTATTTGGTTGCAACCGGATTTAGAGGGCATTGCTTCTATTGTAATCATTTAATCCCCTGAACTCCAAGTTTAGATTGTTTCAGAATTTTGTACCCAACATGTAAGGGAGGGACTCAGAAGTTCACAGTCTGCAGAAGTTCATTAAAAGCAGTTTTTGTTTCTGTTTTTTTTTTTTTTTTCTGTTCTGTGCAAGTTAACATTTCAAGGACACCTGGGAGGGGCAGAGCTTTTTTCTTCTCTTTTTTTTTCTCCCTGCCAGCTTTTACCATGGAGCCCAGTTGGTAACTTCTTTAACTTAGAACTGTAGCCATCTCTGTCAAGCCCCAGCTCAAGGCCAGAGGCCTTGTTCACATATTGCCAGCATTGTGACTGACTCTTTCCAAACACATTATTTTCGATTTCCATAATCACTTTTGTAGCAAAAATAACATATCTTCATGATAAACCATAACCCTAATATTGATATTAGATGTATAAATGGTTGGAATGAATGATTGTATATCAATATAAGATTTCTTATATATTTTCAGATATCAATTCAATCCGTTATTTAATGTGGATCCAGTTATATTATTTATTCACTTATGGTCTATTCATGCATTATCTCTATATTCATTGACACAGTGTATACCTCTTTGTACCCCCTATACCCATTTATATGTCTTCAAAAAATTGCTCCCAGAAATGGTGTAATAAACACTCATGTCACCAGATCTACATATACATATTATCACAGTAATATTCTGGACACAAATGCAAACGTCACACTTATGATTGTACCAAAACCTAAATGGAAAGTGAGCATGGATTACAAAAAACATCCATGTCAAGGTTGCCTAATGCTCTCAAATGTCAATCCTATTGGTGACTACATATTTGTTTCTTCCTAAGATTATGTATTCTAACTCAACCCTGTTGAAAATGTCTAATTGTATCACACACTTTATACTTTGCCTGATTTCATAATGTCTTTATTGATATCTGCTTTCCTACGTTCTTTTCCCATTTCATTATTGTGACTGTTCACATGTGCTGACATTTACATTCACTCTCTAACCGAACCCCTATTGCTAAAGAGATTTTGTTCCAAATCCTATACTCACTCTTCTTCCTAAACCTACCGACTATCTTCTTAATCCTACAGACTATCCCTTTTTGACTGGATTTTCTCTTCTACATTCAATCATCCAAGTAATGTTCGTGCAAGCATCGGAGGAAGAGACCACCAGGAGAGTGTCTCATGCCACAGCAAGAGGTTTATTGGGGGTCCAGCATGCTGTGGCTCAGAGCTCACAAGAATAGAGCAGAGAGCCCTGAGAACAGCTTAAGCAGAGCTTATATACTTTCCTTGAAAAGGGTAGGGACGGAAATTTATTGATGGGTCAGAGCGAGTGGGCGGTTTGCGTGTAACCGGATGAGGGAATACATTCTGCAATTTCGAAGTTGGGGACAGCACAATCTGGGAACAAGGTTAGCAAACAGTTCTCAATATTTCAACAGTGTTTTGTTAAGCATACAAAAAAACAGGAAGTTCCAAGTTCCTTTTTTATTAACCTTTCATTCCCCACTTCTTCTTCTGGCTAATTTTAATCATAATAGTGATTATTGGGGGGTGTCACATTCTATGTCTGCTAGTGGGGTATTACCATAAGTTTAACTTGTCCAATTTGAGCTTGGAAAAAAGAAATTACACGGTTGAGCAAACAGGGTTTTATAGTTAGCTATAATATGGAGATTATTATTGGACAGGCCAGGGGTGATAAAAGCGTAGATAAACAGGGGGACTGTGATAACCAAGACTCAAACCACCCTTTTGGGGCGTCTGTCTCTCATTGACACTCTTCAAGGCATCCTTTTATTTTACTCATAGGTTTTTTTACAACTTCATTATGGTCGGCATAAAAACAGCATTCTTACATCAATGCAGCACAAAGGCCCCCTTCTCTCATGAAGAGGAGGTCAAACCCTCGACTGTTGTGTAAAACAACTTCAGAGAGAGAGGTTAAAGATTCCTGAAAACTGTGATGGAGGTTTCTAATATCTTTAAGTTTTGGTCTATTGCTTCTTCTATTTGGGTCATTTGTTGTGTACCATGGACCAGGGCAGTGGTTCCTGTGACTACCCCTGCAGCAACTCCACTTCCTAATATGATAGGTAAAGTAAGAGATATATGTTCCCAGTGGAACTGGGTTGTATGTCCCCCTGTTTGAACTTCAAATGAATCTGGGTCATTATAGAGCAATCTGGGAAACATCTTCACCATTTCACAATTAATCACATCTGTTGACCATTTCATTAAAACATAAACAATGTTTAAGTATATAGAATTATACTGTTGTAGGGGCAGTCAAGGCAAGGCACCTAAGATAGCACAGAAGACAGGGAAACAGTCCTATTTGGTTGCAACCGGATTCAGCGGGCATTGCTTCTGTTGTAATCAATTAATTCCCTGAACCCCAAGTTTAGGTAGTTTCAGAATTTTGTACCCAACATGAAAGGGAAGGGACTAAGAAGTTCACAGTCTGCAGAACTTCACAAAAAGAAGTTTTTTTCTGTTTTTTCCTCTTTGGTGGGCAAGTTAAACTTTCAAGGACACCTGGGAGGGGGAGAGCTTTTTCTTCCTTTTCTTTTATCCCCCTGCAGTGTTACCATGGAGCCCAGTTGGTAATTTTATATCTTAAAAATATAGCCATCTCTATGAAGCCCCAGCTCAAGGCCAGAGGCCTTGTTCACATATTGTGTGAAAAACTATTAAAGGGGTGTCAAGCTTAGGAGTGCTGATTTTTGCAGCCAGTAGCCAAGTAGAGCAGGGCAACAGAAAAACAGGAAGTTTATCTACACTGAACTCTTTTATAGGGACTCTTTTGCTGAAAATCCTAAAGTCATGGTGAAGACTTCTGGAGAAGTTCAGTTAAGATTTTTCTGTGGGCCTGGTACAGAGGGGGAAGACGGGGAAGGCGGAGGGTGAGAGCTGCTCCGTGGATCTGAGAAATAGGAAGGAGAGATATAAAAGAATAATGGGAAAGGGGTTTGGGATTTTCCTAGAAACAAAAACTTGAGCAGTATAACAGGTAGAGCAGAGGGGAAGATGGGAGTGACTATCCCGAAAAGCCTGTGAGGCACTTTAAATTCTTAGTAACCTGTTTTCAGTGATCACAAAGCAACTTTAAAGGTCATTTTCATTACATCTTCAATAGGGGTCTGAGGGATCTCCTAAGCTGGTTTGAGCTTTAGGTTAGCTGGTAAGAGGACCTGGTGCGACCCGGTGCGGGTACTGACAGAGGAAGAGAGGAGTGAGTGGGTGGATGGGTACCTCAGTACCTGCTAACTCAGCAAGGGGGCAATGCTCTGAGAACCAGCGGAGGTTTGGGTTTTGGATCTAGTAATTGGAGGGGAGAAATAAGGTTGCTGAGGTAGGACTGACAGCAGAGAGTCTGGAGCAGAAAGCTGAGGGTGAGGAACTATTGGAGAAGCATAGTTCAGGATGTGAGGGAAACAGGGAAAAGGCCTCCACATAGGGGAATTTCCTTTCACCCTTTTGAGCACTTGCAGAAGGTAAAAAGGTCACACAGAATTTGAGGATCTAGAGACTCCTCTTGGCGCCATCTGTTTTAGATGTCTAAGTAGTAATATGGCCAATGCTGTGTACTGAATTTGATGAGGATTTTACATTCCACCAGGCAGCCCCTGTATGCTCAAATCCCCATGACTTACAGAAGAAGTCATCTTTTCCCACACTCAGCCATGACGGTTTGTGGCTTTGATAGTCTGCGGGGCAAACATACTAATATAGGCTAGCCAACCTGCATCTGGCTTGCCTGTCTATACAACCATAATGTTTGTTTCCATTATCTATGGTATGGAAATGATTTAATGGAATTTTAGTGGGATCTGCCGCAGTCTTTTGGCTGGGCACAAATCACGAGTCTCCACACAGCTTGTAGATCCAAACAGCAATTCTTTATTCCCGAACTTACACCGGCCGTCTACAAACACGCTCTGGGGGAATCCACGTTCTCTGCCCAAATCCACTCCGTTCTCTGCCCAAATCCTCTCCTGCCTAAATCCACTCCGCATGGGCTTCTGTCTCCCAAAATATACTGTCTGACCCTAAGCACTCAAGAGGAACTCAGCAGCAGGATACGCCCTATTCCAAAAGAGGAACACCCTAATCTCCTATTACTAAACCGCCCTATTCTAAAGGGGAAACACCCTACTCTCCTATTATGCTAAACTGCCCTATTCTAAAGGGGGAACACCCTAAACACGGATCCTGCCCTGGTCCTTGAGCAAGGTCACCTTTCAGAAGTCCTTCCACTAGACAGCATGGGAGTAAGCTGGCAAGGAATTTGTCATACCTACTTGGCTGATGGCTCCCAGCAGGATCCTCTTCATCAAGGATATCCTAATAGGAAAGACCTATATCCAGCTGACAAATGTCTGGGTGGAGAGATGGCCACCAGGTTCCTAAGGGGGCTGTATGCAAGATAGACCATACTTCTTGTCTTGTAGGATTTGTGATCAGCCATTGCTGCTGAACGGGCTAATGAGTGTTAGGTCTACTGGTGGCCAAGGGGAAAGTCTATAGCCTTATCTACGTTGCAAATACACAATTTGAACGGGTTACCAGTCTTTTCCAGTTTCCAGCCAGAGTCTGGACAGGTTGCAGGCTTGAGATGAGAGGCATGGATCCAGGAAGTGATTCCGTCTACTTTTACCGCTGTAGGTGTTATAAGTAGCACCTGGTATGGTCCTTTCCAGCGGGGTTCCAGGGATGACACCTGATGTCCTCTTATGTAGAGGAATTCTCTTACTTGATATCGATGTGGAGTCCCCTCGTCCCCAGGTTGGAAGGCAGTGGCCAGCTGTTTCCACAGGTATAGCTGAGTTCTTTCAAGAGATTTAAGTCTGTCAAGCAAGGGTGTGTGGAAGGGATACTTAGGTCTTAGAGTTGGGGTTAGGTCCCTTACCAGAGGAGGGGCCCCATAGAGAATTTCATAGGGGGTGATGTTACACAAAGAAACAAAGGGAGTATTTCTTTCATGAAACAGTGCATAAGGCAGGAGCATAGTCTACCCTTTTATGACGGTCTCTAAGCTTAATTTATTTAAGGTCTCTTTAATGCTTCTATTTATTTTTTCATGTGTCCTGGGCTTTGGGGTCTATAAACACAATGTAACTTCCAATTAATCCCCAGGGTCCTGGCTAACCCCTGGTTTACCTGGCCCATGAACGCCGTTCAATTATCAGACCACATTACATTAGGCAGGCCCTGTCTTTGAAAAATATCTTTCAGGATCTTCTTGACCACCATTTGTGCCGGTTTTTTTTTTTTTTTTTTTTTTTTTTTTTTTTTTTTTTTTTTTTTTTTGTGGGAAAGGCTTCAATCCATCCTGAAAATGTATCTACAAAGACTAGGAGATATTTAAGTCCATATCTCGCTGGCTTAATTTAGGTAAAGTCCACTTCCCAGAATTGTCCTGGTCTGGTTCCTGGTACGTGCTTTCCTGCAGGAAGCTTGGAAGGGTAAGCATTATCCAATTAACAGAACCGACAGGCTTTTGTTACCCATTCAGTTATTTCCATTCACTGTGAGTGAGTTAGTCTAAAACTCTGTTCTTGATCCTACAGGAATGGCTGCAGTTTCTTTGAACTAAGTTGATTGAGTTGATGTACATTTTTAACATAGTGTAGGGCTTTCTGAAATTGCAGGCTGGGCTCAGTGAAGTTGAGGTGTTCAGTGTTAGTGTTCTTAGATGTTATCAAAAGCTTGCTGGTGCTCAAAGGGTCCATTGGAATTGGGCATTCTCATTTAACAGCGGGTATAAAGGAGCAGCTATGAACACAAACCCAGGTCCATAACCTGCAAAAACCAGCAGTTCCAAGAAACTCTCTATGTTGTCTCCTGTTAAATGGGGGTGGTATCTGCACAACGTTTTGTTTCCTGGGGTCAGTGAGCCATCATTTACAGTGCCTAAGGAAATACCCCAGGAAGATTACTTCTTGCTGGCAAATTTGGGCCTTTTTGGCCAAAGCTCTATACCTGAGTTGAGGAAGCTCAGATAATAGTGCTTGGGTCACAGACTCAAAGTTTTCCTTGGTGTTGGCTGCCAGGAGCAGGACATCCACATATTGAATCAGGGTGACTTCGGGGTGTGTAGTTCTGAAGTTGTTGAAATCTCTGTGAAGGGCTTCATCAAAGAGAGTGGGGGAGATTTTGAACCCCTGTGGGAGTCTAGTCGAAGTTAGTTGACAAGACGTTCCTGTTTCTGGGTCTACCCACTCGAAAGCAAACAGCAACTGACTATCTTTATGCAGAGCCAAGCAAAAGAAAGCATCTTTTAAGTACAGAACAGTATACCATTTTCACTCAGCCACAGCAAAGTGTTTATTGGGGGTCCAGCATGCTGGGGCTCAGAGCTCACTTGAATAGAGCAAAGAGCCCTGAGAACAGCTTTAACAGAGCTTATATACTTTCCTTGGACAGGGCAGGGAGGGAAATTTATTAATGGGTCAGGGCGAGTGTGCAGTTTGCATGCAACTGGGTGAGGGAGTACATTCTGCAGTTTGGCAGTTGGGGATAGCACATTCTGGGAACCAAAATAGCAAACAGTTCTCAAGATTTCAACAGTGTTTTGTTAAGCATACAGAAAAACAGGAAGTGACAAGTGACTATTTTATTAACCTTTCACCAAAGCAAAATGGAAAGTGAGCATGGATTATTAAAAACAACCATGCCCAGGTTGCCTAATGCTCTAAAATATCAATCCTATTGATGACTACATATGTCTTTCTACCTAAGATTATATATTCATCCTCAACCATGTTGAAAATGTCTAACCCTATCACTCACATTATACTTTGCCTGTTTTCCTAATGTCTCTATTGATATCTGCTTTCCAACATATTTTTCCCAGTTCATCATTGTGACTGACTCTTCGTATGTGCTCATATTTACGTTCACTCTCTACCCGAAACCCTATTGCTAATGAACGTTTTGTCCAAATCCTATACTCACTCTTTTTTCAAAACCTACTGACTACCTTCCTAATCCTGCCGACTATTCCTTTTTGACTGGATGTTCTCTAAGACATTTATTCATCCAAGGTACAAGGTCCTCTGCCATTGCATATCGATTTATCTGAGACATCTGTGTAGAACATAATTCAAAGCTAAGTATCGCACTAAAGGGCCCAATTCCCTTCTGGGCTTCAAATCGTACCTAGATTTCAGGTTTTATACTTATATTTCACCTATATATTCTTGTGAATATCGCAGGTTCCTAATACCATTATTTATCCCACAGAATGTTTCCTAACCCAAATAAAATATATTATTAACCCTAACCATACACTGTTCCCTCAATCTAACTTTACAAAAGAGCAGGGACAGAGTAGGTCTTACAATACAGGAATGTAGGGAATCTTCCACCTGCTGAGAACCTCAAAGGTTGATGCAGAAATGATCCCTGGAGAAGATGTAGGCAGCTATGAAGGACCTGAGAGAGCAAAAGTCATCTTCCATGGCAAACAAGCTGGTCAGGATGAAGGTATGTGTCTGAATCAGCCTCTCTCCTATTGATATAAAAAAGATGGACCAAAACAACCCTGTGTGGAGAGCTTCTCCTGGGTGTCTATGGTTGATATACCATTCTAACTTCTGAAAGTTTCACAGGAAGTAGGGGCAGCCTCCATCTCAAGGGACCTTTGGAAGCAACTGTAAGGACAAAGTGGTTGCCAAGGCAGTGACCTCATTCCCTTCCTTTAGGAATTGACCTACCTCACTTCTTTGGTGATGAAACTCTCTGAACTTGAGATCCAGGAAGCCAGGCATCCAGAGGAAGGCCCAGTCCCATTCCCAGTGGGCTCACTTGTTTGGATTTACCAAGGAGAGAGTCTGTCTCTCTTGGTACCTAATGGTTTAAGGATGACCAAATGCAAGTAGAGCTCTGAAGACGGGCCTTTCCTGAGAAAGCAGGTAGTGGTCAGCACAGGCTCCATACAACTTCACAGAGATGGACAAAGAGACCAGATCTGAGACAGGACAGGCCATTTCGTGGGAACATACTATGGCCCACAAGTCAGAGGACACTCTGGATACTCACAGACTTACTTGGGGAAAGAGGTGCCTTTTTGAGAGTGGGTGTGAGTTTGTGGTTTTGTCTCATGTTCTGAGAATAGGTAGGAAAGGTGGTTTGTTTGGTTTAGAGTGGACTGTTTCTAGAAAGTCCTTTGACAAGGTGAGTGTTTCTGTGTCTGTGTATCCCACTGTGTTCTTGGTTGTACACATTAGAAAAAGGAATGCATCAATGGATGTATCCTGACTAGTAGAAAGCTTTCCAGCATTCATCCTGCCCATTTTAAAAAAGGACTGCTGGTTGCCTTTTCGATGGGCAACACCTACTAACTTTCTAAGTTCCTGTTTTCTTTCTGAATTCTGGCCACTCTCCAGAATAGGCTCATGGTTTTTTGTCCAAGATATATATACCACCTCCAAGCTCTGTGACATGGCCATGTACTGGATTGTTGAAGGGAATGACAAGGTTCTCAGAAAACTCGGATATCATTGTGACTAGTATAGTCTCAGTGGAGAAACCCTGCATTGGGATTTGCTTACTTATTGTTATGTTGCTCTGAAGTCAGGAAGGTCTCTGACTCAGGCCACCCCTTTGTGAATCTTGAAGAAAACAGTTTTCAAATGGAAATGAATGGGCATCACCTGTGGCTCTTTGCTTAATTGCTTTGGAAAAGGATGTTCTGAATCAGCCTCGTGGCCCTGTGTGTGGCTGTGGCTTAGATTAGCAGCGCCTGATGGATATAAAGAAAGATCCAATGTGTGCATCCAAAACCAAAATGGCAAAAAGATCAGTGATAGTGGATGAAGTCTCTCGCCTTCCTCTGTAAGGTTCCTGACCTCCACCAAGTGACAATTGGTATCCTTTGGGTCAAATGAGTTTTTCCAAGCCTTGCAAATTTACTTTGGTTTCCTAATGACTCCAAATCACATAAAGAATCTATACCTGACAGTCAGTAGGCCTCAAATTGGAGAAGCAGAGCAGTATTACAGGAAGAACTATGTGATCAATCCTGGTTCACAGGAAGGGTGTTCAGGCCACCCTGAGGTTAGGCAAATGAGTTGCAAGGGAGCTTATTTTGGACACTCTCGTGGGCTGCGCCATTCATGGAAGCCTCTAGCCAAAGGTTATCATGAGTGTATGTATGTAAGAAGATGAGTGCCATGTGGGAGTGTTTTGGATTTAATTGTGGTCATATGTGTGGTGGTTGGAAGAATGACTGGGTCCACCTGGGCTTGAACACTGGTGTGATTCCTCTCAGAGACTGAGTTCTGTAACTGACCTCAGAGATGTAATTGCTTTGGAAAGGGATGTGTCTTAATCAGGCTCTTGGCAGTGTTTGAGGCTGTGGCTTAGATTATCAGCAACAGACGGATCTAAGAAAAGATCCCATGTGTGCATCCAAAACCAAAATGGCCAAAAGAGCAGTCATTGTGGATGAAGTCTCTCGCCTTCCACTGTAAGGTTCTGAAAGAATAAAACAAATTGAAATTGAAACGTAAACAACCAGGTTTTGTAAAGTTTCCAAGCTGCACTCAGAACCTAAAATTCCTGTGGCAGTTAAGACAATTCCTGAAACTGCCCATTAGATGTGTGTTGAAATCTTCCCTGAACACCTAGTTACTTAACAACCCCTTCCCAGAAACCGTGCAGCTCACCACGTATACATCTCAGGGCTTTAACCAATAAATTTAAACGTATACCCCTTCTCAGGGCTGACCAATCACTCCCTGCCTGACCTTTTCCCGCCAATGAATGTGCTAATCATGTTTAAGAGTTGTTATTTGATTTTTCCGTGGTACATGATGATTTCCTAAAGGAGGCAATGATGTATGTAAATCCCTGCTCTCTCTAAAGAATGTATATATACTCTGCTCAAGTTGTTCTCGGGGTTCTTTGATTTTTGGTCCTCTGAAGTGAGCTCTGAGCCCCAGCATGCTGGACCCCCAATAAACCCTTTGCTGATGCATGAGAAAACCTCTTTGTTGTCTTTTCCTCTGACGTTCGCCGCACCTATTTATCTGGAGGCCCCAGGTGAGATATCCGGCAGCGGTGGACAAAAGACCTCAAGGGACTCCTCTCGGGGTTAGTAAGGAGCCTATTTCTGGTTTCGGATTTCAAGTCAGGGCATGGCAAAGTGGCTGTTGGTGAAGAGCATTAGCTCTCTCCTATGGTGTGACAGACCTGTCACAGAGCCCAAGGTCACGTTTCTGGGGGACACTCCGGAAGACTAGGGAAATCAAAGAATAGTAGTTTCCTCATCTCAGTTACATTTTGCTTCAGGATTCGGTTTGCCAGCCCATCAGGTTTTGCCGGCTACTCAGTTTGGTTCATTGTCCCGAACTCATGTTGAGTTTACTGTCTGTCTTTATTGCCTAACCCATTAAGATTTACCAGTTACTCAGTTCTAATCTTTTTCTTGGAGTCATGATAAACATTTACTGTTTGTCTTTTTCTGTGTTGCGTTTGTGTCTTCACTGTCCCTGTTTGAGTAATTCCCATTATGGGACAAAGCACATCCTCTTCTCTGTCTCCGACCCTTGATCATTGGACTGATGTCCGCTCAAGGGCCCAGAATCTTTATTTTCCAGTAAAACGCTGTACCTGGCAGACTCTCTGTGCTTCAGAATGGCCCATCCTCGAAGTTGGATGGCCCCCAGAAGGATCCTTCCACTTTCCTCTAATCCGAAAAGTCAGAGATATTGTCTTTCAGCTTTGGCCACGTGGCCACCCAGATAAAGAGCCATATACCCCTTCCCCCATGATCCTATCATTCAAACCATCCACTCCTCCCCCTCTTCCTTCCATTCTCCCTGAGTCACAAGACTGGACACTCCTTCCCCTCCTTATCGTCTACTCTCCCTCCCCAACCCCCAACACAGTTCCTGATGATCCTCCAACCGCTGACTCAGCCTCTCCACTGCTATAGGCAATTGGGCCAGACCCAAGCCCTCCAGGGGACTTCTCTGCAGCAGCAGCAGCCCCTCCTCCCCTGGAGGAAGCTGGGCAACCTAAAGGAACCCACCGGCGGCGGATAATAGAAAACTCAGAAGCCCCTGTGATACTCTTTTTCCGTCCCTATGGGCCCATGAACCGACCCAACTGGGACCCCAACACCTTTGAAGGTAAGAAGCATCTGTCCACTTATCGCCGGGCTCTAATAGCGGGTCTCCGAGTGGCCGCCAGAGGGCTGACCAATTTGGCCAAAGTAAGAGAGATTATCCAAGGGCCTAATGAGTCTCCCTCTATGTTTCTGGAGAGAATTATGGAAGAATATACTCCTTTTGATCCTCAGGCAGAGGACCAAAATGCATCTGTTACAATGGCCTGTATTGAGCAGGCTGCCCAAGATATTAAGAGAAAGTTACAATGTCTAGATGGATTACAAGATACGACCTTAAGAGATTTAGTCAGAGAAGCTGAGAAAGTATATTATAAGAGAGAAACTGAGGAGGAGAGGGAACAGAGGATAGAGAAGGAAAGGGAACAAAAGGAGCATGAAAGGAGCAAAAGGCAGACTAAAACATTGGCTAAGGTTTTGTTCACAGCAGCAAATACGCCAGAAGTTAAAAAGCTTGGAGTCAGGAAGGGATACTTGGGCCCATGCCAAAGGCTGCCCCTGGCCTCAGATCAATGTGCCTACTGTAAAGAAAAAGGACACTGAGCCAAAGAGTGCACCCAAAAGAAGCAACCACGCCAGCATGCCATGCTGACTCTAGAAGAGGACTAGGAATGTTGGTGCTCGGATCTCCTCCCCGAGATCAGGGTAACATTTGAAGTGGAGGGGACTCCAGTGAACTTTGGAGAGGATACAGGAGCAGTATTCTCAGCCCTTAAGACCCCACTGGGCTCCTATCAAATAAATGGTCCCTAGTTCAAGGGGATAATGGCAGTACATATCGGGCTTGGACAACTAAAAGAATTATGGATGTAGGAAAAGGAAAAGTCCAACACTCTTTCCTATTAATCCCAGAGTGCCCAGCCCCATTGATGCACAGGGATCTGCTTACCAAACTCGGGGCTAGAATAACTTTTAACCCTGATGTTCCCGAAGTGGATGTTCTAAAGCCTTCAGTGAAACCTCCCATAGTCACAGCATTGACTATGTCCGTTGAAGATGAACATCAACCCTTCGCGCTCCCTAGGACTGATCAAAGAGGCAAACTACCATTGAAATGGATAAAAGATTATCCGAATGCCTGGGCAGAAACTGCTGGGTTAGGTCTAGCAATAAAACTACCTCCAATAGAACTAGAATTAAAAGCCTCTGCCTCTCCAATCAGTGTTAAACAATATCCTCTAAGCAAAGAAGCTAAAGATGGGATAAGTCCCCATATTCAGAAATAATTGGCCCTTGGGGTCCTAAGGCCCTGTCAATCAGCCTGGAATACCCCCCTGCTACCAGTAAGAAAGGCAGGAACTAGGGACTACTGTCCTGTTCAAGACCTAAGAGAGATAAACAACAGAGTGCAGGACATTCACCCAACAATACCCAATCCATATATTTTGCTTAGCACTCTGAATCTGGAGCGGGAATGGTACACTGTGCTGGACTTAAAAGATGCTTACTTCTTCTTGCCCCTACATAAGGACAATCAATTTCTGTTTGCTTTCGAGTGGATAGACCCAGAAACTTTAACATATGGCCAACTAACCTGTACTAGACTCTCACAGGGGTTCAAAAACTCCCCCACTCTCTTTGATGAAGCCCTCCACAGGCCTCAGAACTGCACACCCCGAAGTCACCCTACTCCAATATGTGGATGATCTGCTACTGGCAGCCAACACCAAGAAGAACTATGAGTCTGGGACCCAAGCACTATTATCCGAGCTTGTTCGGCTTGGATATAGGGCTTCTGCAAAAAGGACCAAATTTGTCAGCAAGAAGTAATCTTCCAGGGTTATTCTCTTAGGGGTGGCAAAAGATGGCTCAGTGAGCCCAGAAAACAAACCGTTGTGCAGATACCGCCCACATCTAATAAGAGACTATTCAGAGAGTTTCATGGGACTGCCGGCTTTTGCAGGTTATGGATTCCTGGGTTCGCATCTCTGGCTGCACCTTTATACCCGCTTATAAATGGGGATGCCCATTTCAAATGGACCCCTGAGCACCAAAAAGCTTTTGATAATGTCAAAAAAAGGCACTGCTATCTGCTCCAGCTTTAGCACTCTCAGAAGTAGAAAAACCCTTCACTCTCTACATCGAGAAAATGAAAGGAATAGAACTGGGAGTGTTCACTCAGACTTTGGGACCTTGAAAAAGGCCGGTAGCATTCTTATCAAAAAAATTGGACCCAGTGGCTAGCGGGTGGCCAAATTGCTTAAGAGCGATAGCAGCGGCAGCCCTTCTAAAAAAAGATGTTCATAAATGAACGTTGGGACAGAAGCTAACCATTATAGACTCCCATGCATTGGAGAGCATCATCTGTCAGCCTCCAGAGAGGTGGCTATCAAACTCCAGAATAAACCACTACCAGAGCCTCTGGATTAGCAAAGACAGAATAACTCTGGGACCCCCTGCTCCACTC
Organism: Callospermophilus lateralis; assembly: GCF_048772815.1. NCBI lineage: Eukaryota > Metazoa > Chordata > Mammalia > Rodentia > Sciuridae > Callospermophilus > Callospermophilus lateralis. Next base: position 57,955 of record NW_027514904.1, read on the forward strand.
AACCTGGGTACACTGCTGCCAGAAGAATCATCAGAACCCATCACTCATGAGTGTCAACACATACTGGCAGAGGAAACCAGTATAGGATGAGACTTGAAAGATCCAGCCACTGCCTCACCCAAAAGTCGTATGGTTTACAGACGAGAGCAGCTTCCTCCAAGATGGTAAGCGGCGGGCTGGAGCAGCAATAGTTAGCAAAACTAATGTCATCTGATCCTCTGGTCTCCCAGAAAAGACATCAATCCAAAAGGCAGAACTGATTGCCCTTCCGAAAGCATTGGAACTAGCAACAGGCAAAAGGGCCACCATATACACTGATAGCCGCTATCCATTTGCCAATGCTAATGTGCACAGGGCTATTTACCAGCAAAGGGGGCTATTAACCTCTGCTGGGAAAGAAATAAAGAACAAAGATGAGATCCTCCACCTTCTCTCAGCAGTGCAGAGCACTAAGGACCTAGGTATAGTGCACTGTCCAGGGCACCAGAAGGGAAACGACCCCATGGCGGTTGGAAACAGAAGGGCAGATGAGGAAGCTTAATTGGCAGCCCTAAACGTAGTGACTCTGGTAACTTTTTCCACACCGGGGGGAACAACAATCAGGAGATTTGGCCGCACTGGAACATTCAGGCAACTTATCATCTGAGGAGACAGATACAGGACTCTGGGACCCTTCAGAGCCAAGTTTACTATTTCAAAAAGCCCACCTTTATGTCAAAGACGTACACCAACTCACCCACTTAGGCTGAAAAAAGTTATAGGCACTTCTAAAGGACCGGAGAAAGGACTTATTATTGACTGACTCACAGAGGAAAGAAATAGCTGAGCAGGTGACTAGAGCTTGTCAAGTCTGCCAGTTAGTTAATGCTTACCCATCCAAGCTTCCTGCAGGAAAGCACTTACGAGGAACCAGAACAGGACAATTCTGGGAAGTGGACTTTACTGAAATTAAGCCAGCAAGGTACGGACTTAAATATCTTCTAGTCTTTGTAGATACTTTTTCAATATGGTTTGAAGCCTTCCCCATGAAGAAACAAAAGGCTCAGAGGGTGGTCAAAAAGATTCTATAAGACATTTTTCCAAGGTTCAGCCTGCCTAAGGTAATAGGGTCTGATAATGGACTGGCATTCGTGGCCCAGGTAAGTCAGGGATTCGCCAGGACCCTGGGGATTAATTGAAAGTTAAATTGTGCTTATAGACCCAGAGCTCAGGACAGGTAGAAAGGATGAATAGAACCATCAAAGAGACCTTAACGAAAAAAGCTTGGAGACCGGCATAAAAAATTGAACTCTGCTCCTACCTTAAGCACTGTTTCGTGCAAGAAAAACGCCCTCTGCCTCTTTGTGTAAACTCACCCCTTATGAAATTCTCTATGGTCCCCCTCCTCCAGTAAGGGACCTAACCCCAACTCTGAGACTTAATGATTCCTTTCACACACTCTTTCTTGACAGACTTAAAGCCCTTGAACAAACCCAGCACCCAGCGATACCTGTGGAAACAGTTGGCCACTGCTTATCAGCCTGGAGATGAGGGAACCCCACATCGATATCAAGTGGGAGACTTCATCTACATGAGATGGCATTAGGTGTCATCCCTGGAACCCCGCTGGAAAGGACCATACCAGGTGCTGCTTATAACAACCACAGTGGTGAAAGTGGATGGGATCACTTCCTGGATCCATGCCTCCCATCTCAAGCCTGCGCCCTGTCCGGACTCTGGCTGGAAACTGGAACAGACTGGTAACCGTCTCAAGTTGTGTGTCTGTCATGTGGGTAGGGCTATGGATTCTTCCCCTGACCACCAGCAGTCCTAATCCCCATCAGCTTGTTCAGCAACAATGGCAAGTTATAAATCCTACTGGGCAAGTAGTGTGGTCTATTTCACATACAGCCACCATATGGACTTGGTGGCCATCTCTCCACCTGGATATTTGTCAGATTGCAATAGGCCTGTCTGACTGGGATCTCCCTGACATAGAGGACCCCCACAGAGATCCCACTCAACCCCAAACCAGGGCAACATAGACCACCTTACCCCATGAATTATGGATATCATCTTCCGCAGCTCAGGTGTAAACTAGCCAAACTTGATTTTTATGTGTGCCCAGCTGATTTCCGAAGTCGCAAACAGGCCCAAACCTGTACAGGACCCAGTGACTTTTATTGTAGATCTTGGGGTTGTGAACAAACCGGAGCTGCATGGTGGAACCCAAACTCCCCCGACAGTACGATTCAGGAAGAAAGAAATGACACCTTGATTGATCCCAAGAAATGTGCTGCTAGCCAAGTGGTGTCAAAAACTCACTGTGGAAAGAATAGTCTATGTTACCCCCTCATTTTAATTTCAATTCCAAAGGAAGGGGCTACCTCGGAACAGCATGGCCTATGGGAAATACGTGGGGAATGCGATTCTATATATATGGCCCTCGTTATGACTTTGGTCACTGGTTCACCATCCGGCTGAAAAAGGAAGAAAATATCACAGCAATAGAGCCCAATCCCCTCAACCCAGGAATTAAGCCTCCTAAACCTCCCATGGCTAGATCTACCAGAACCCCTCTACCATCTCATACTTCCCGGTTTCCGTCTTTGCCTACTTCCCCAGTCCAGAGTACAGCTGACTCCTCCCCCTGGGAACTAATTAAAGGAACCTTTATTGTACTGAACTCCAAACAGTCAGAACTCCTTGCATTTCAGCCCAGGTATTTGACATCTCTGTAAATTATTGTGTAATGGTGCAGATACTCCCCAGGGTGCTCTATTATGATGTAGAATCATTTGAAGGTCTACTAGGGGGAGAAACAACCCGATTTTGCGGGGAGACAGTGTCCCTTACTCCTGCCATCCTATTGGGGATAGGAGCTGCTGCAGGAGTGGGTATGGGAACAGCTGCTACTATATGTGGGTCACAACAAATGGCCCGATTAGAAACAGCAATAGATAAAGACTTGAAGACGTTAGAGACCACCATCACAGCTTTGCAGGAATCCTTAACTTCTCTCTCTGAAGTTGTTTTAAAGAACAGGCGAGGATTAGACCTCCTCTTCATGAGTGAGGGGGGCCTCTGTGCTTCACTGAGAGAAAAATGTTGTTTTTATGCTGACCATACTGGAGTTGTAAAAGAATCCATGAGTAAATTGAGAAAATGCCTTGAAGAGCACCAGAAAGATAGGGAGATTCAACTAGGGTGCTTTGAGTTATGGTTTACCCAGTCCCCCTGGTTAACTACACTCCTATCAGACTTAGCTGGACCCTTGATCATCCTTATGGTGTTGCTAACTGTAGGACCTTGTTTGCTTAACCACATAGTTTCCTTTCTCCAGGCTCAAATTGGGCAGGAAAAACTCATTGTAATCAGACAGAAATACGGTCCACTGGCAGAAATAGAATGTGAGACCCTGCAATAATTATGATTTATTACGTTTAAGATTAAAAGTAGTAAGAAAAAGGAGTGGGAAATGAACGAATAAAAGAAATTGAAATTGAAACATAGAACCAGGTTTTTTAAAGTTTTCAAGCTGCACTCAGAACCTGAAATTCCTGTGGCAGTTAAGACAATTCCCGGAACTGCCAATTAGATGTGTGTTGAAATCTTCCCTGACCACCTAGTTACTTAACAACCCCTTTCCAGAAACCATGCAGCTCACCACATATACATCTCAGGGATTCAACCAATCAGTTTAAACGTATACCCCTTTTCAGGCCTAACCAATCACCCCCTACCCGACCTCTTCCCGCCAATGAATGTACTAATCATGTTTTAGAGTTGTTATTTGATTTTCCCGTGCTATGTGTTGATTTCCTAAAAGAGGATATGATGTATGTAAAGTCCCTGCCCTCTCTAAAGAATGTATATAAACTCTGCTCAAGTTGTTCTTGGGGCTCTTTGTTCTTTGCTCCTCTGAAGTTAGCTCTGAGCCCCAGCATGCTGGACTCCCAATAAACCCTTTGCTGTGACATGAGACAGTCTCTTGATGATCTTTTCCTCTGACTTTTGACCGACCTTTTCACCTAAGAAGGACCTGAGAGAGCAAAAGTCAACTCCATGTCAACTTCCATGTCAAACAACCTGGTCAGAATGAAGGAATGTGTCTGAATCAGCCTCTCTCTTCTTAATGTAGATGAAATGGACCAAACCAGGCCTGTATACAGAGCTTTTCCTGGGTGCCTATTGTTGATATACCATTCTAATTTGTGAAAGTGTCACAGGAAGTAGGAGCAGCCTCCATCTCATGGGACCATTGGAAGCAACTGCTAGGACAAAGTGGTTTTCCAAGGCAGTGACCTCATTCAGTTGCTGAAGGAAATGACCTACCACACTTCCTTGGTGATGGAACTCTCTGAACTTGGGACCAGGAAGCCAGCCACCAAGAGCAAGTCCCAGTCCTAGTCCCAGTGGTCTCAATTGTTTGGATTTACCAAGGACAGAATCAGTCTTTCTTGGTACCTACTTATGTGATGATGGCCAAATTCCAGGAGAGCTCTGAAGAGGGACTTTTCTGAGAAAGCAGGTAGTGGCTCAACCATGGCTCCTGACAACTTCAAAGAGTTGGCAAAGAAGACCAGATCTGAGGCAAGACAGGCCATTTCAGGGGAACATAATATGGCCCACCAGTCAGAGGACACTCAGGATAGTCACAGACATACTTGGGGAAAGGAGGTGCCGTTGTGGGTGTCGGTGTGAGTTTGTGGTTTTATCTCATGTTCTGAGAATAGGTAGGAAAGGCAGTTTGTAGGTTTGGACTGGAAAGTTTCTAGAAAGTCGTTTGACAACACGAGTGTTTCTATGTCTGTGTATCCCACTGTATCCGTGTTGTAGACATTTGAAAAGCAAATGCATCAATGGTTGTGTCCTGTCTAGTAGAAAGCTTCCCAGCATTCATCCTGCCCAATTTAAGAATGTAGAGCAGTTTGCCTTATGGATGGGGAACACCTACTATCTTCCTAAGTTCCTCTTTTCCTCCTGAATACTTGCCACTCTCCAGAGTAGCCTTATGGTTTGGTGTCCAAGATATGTACCACCTCCAATCTCTGTGACATGGCCATGTACTGGATAGTTGAAGGGAATGGGAGCATCTCAGAAAACTCAGATATCAGTGTGACCAGTAAAGTCTCAGTGGAGAAACCCTGCTTTGGGCCATTTGCTTACTTATGTTTCTATTACCCTGAATGTCAGGAAGGTCTTTGCCTCAGGCCACCCCTTTGTGAAGCCTGAAGAAAACAGGTTTCAAATGGAAATGAATGGGCATCACCTGTGGCTCTTTGCTTAATTGCTTTGGAAATGGATGAGTCTGAATCAGCCACTTCCCCGGTGTGACAGCAGTGGCTTAGATTCTCAGCATCTGATGGACCTAAAGAAAGTTTCCAAGTGTGCATCCAAAACCAAAATGGCCAAAAGAGCAGTCATTGTGGATGAAGTCTCTCGCTTTCCTCTGTAAGCTTCCTGAGCTAAATCAAGTGAGAATAGGGATCTTTGGGTCAAGTCAGTTCTTCAAAGCCCTGCAGAGGTTAGCAGATAGGTGCTTGGGTTTTCTCATGAAACCAATTCACATAAAGAATCTATACCAGACAGTCATTAGCCCTCAAATTTGAGAAGCGGAGCAGATATAGAGCAGGCCTATTTGATCACTCTTGGTTCACTGGAAGGGTGTCCAGGCCACCCTGACTTTAGGCAAATGAGGGGCAAGGCTGCTTATTTTGAACAGTGTATTTGTCTGTGCCCTTCATGGAAACCTCCAGCCAGAGTTCATGATGAGTGTCTATGTGGAAGAAGATGAGGGCCATGTGGGAGTGATTTAGTTTTAATTGTGGTCATTTGTGTGGTGGTTGTAAGAGATGGCTGAATCCACCGGGGCTTGAACTCTGGTGTGATTCCTCTTAGAGACTGCGTTATGGAACTGACGTCAGAGAAGTATTGCCATGAATTGTGTTGGAATTTAACGAGGCCACGCATGAGAGTCGCCCTTGGAAACTGAGATCTAAGCCCAGAGTGGCTTTCCACAGCACACTGGGAATCTCAGCAGGATATCACATGATTTTATTCTGAAAAACTTGGCAGCCATAGTTGAGAGTCAAAACACACATGGACCTCACATTGTAGACCTCAATTGCCCTGGCTTCATGTGACCTTTTTTCCACTCTTTGGGAAGCCTTGCCTGTGAGAGTTCTCCAGAGTATTCCTTGAAATGTGCTTCCTCAAAATTTAATGGTTCCTTAATGAATTGAAACCCACAGTTTCTCCAACTTCATCTTAGGAAATGGCTAGATAAATACTCTGAAATTTTTGAAATTCCCATGACCACCTGCAACTGGAGAATATTTGGATGTCCTGTTGCTGATCATGAGTATACCAGAGAGTGCCTTGATTGACTGGGTTTCATGAAAATGGTTTAGAACAGAGATGCCAGTATGTTGGGGCCTGCTGAGTAGTGGGTCCAGAGCTGTTGTGTGCAGGTTTGTGATGAAACATCTGTGGTCGGGCCATGTGTATCTGCCATTGACTTCCAAATGAATTGTGGCTGACATGATGCAGACAGGAATCACTAATATGTCTGAAACCACTCCATTAAAGGCATCTTGTTATATGGAGATGTTTCAGGGCAATGTTCTGAATCCGGTTGCTATGGACAAGGGGGTTAGCTATGTGGGATAGAAGCCTGGTTGGTGCATTCTTCTGCAGACCCTGACCCACCACAAGTGACAAGACTAACTCCAGCACTGTGTCCCAGTTGAACTCCTTTTATTTCTTTTTTTTTAATTAATTTTTATTGTAGGTTGTACAAAACATTACATAGTTCTTGATATATCATATTTCACACTTTGATTCAAGTGGGATATGAGCTCCCATTTTTACCCCATATACAGATTGCAGAATCACAACAGTTGCAGAACCATTGTTTTACATATTGCCATTCTGGTGTCTGTTGTATTCTGCTGCCTTTCCTACCCTCTACTATCCCCCCTCCCCCTCCCCTCCCCTCTTCTCTCTCTACCTCCTCTACTGTAATTAATTTCTCGCCCTTATATTTTTCCTCCTTTTTCCTCACTTTCTCTTCTATGTAATTTTTTATACCCCTGAGGGTCTCCTTCCATTTACATGCAATTTCCCTTCTCTCTCCCTTTCCCTTTCACCTCTCATCCCTGTTTAATGTTAATCTTCTTCTCATGCTCTTTGTCCCTACTCTGTTCTTAGTTACTCTCCTTATATCAAAGAAGATATTTGGCATTTGTTTTTAAGGGATTGGCTAGCATCACTTAGCATAATCTGCACTAATGCCATCCATTTTTCTCCAAATTCTAAGATTTTGTCTTTTCTTAATGCAGAGTAATACTCCATTGTGTATAAATGGCACATTTTTTTATCCATTCGTCTATTGAAGGGCATCTAGGTTGGTTCCACAGTCTTGCTATTGTGAATTATGCTGCTATGAACATCAATGTAGCAGTGTCCCTATAGTGTGCTCTTTTTAGGTCTTTAGGGAATAGACCGAGTAGGGGAATAGCTGGATCAAATGGTGGTTCCATTCCGAGCTTTCCAAGAAATCTCCATACTGCTTTCCAAACTGGCCACACCAATTTGCAGTCCCACCAGCAATGTACAAGAGTACCCTTTTCCCCACATCCTCGCCAGCACTTGTTGCTGTTTGACTTCCTAATGGCTGCCAATCTTACTGGAGTGAGATGGTATCTTAGGGTGGTTTTGATTTGCATTTCTCTGACTGCTAGAGATGGTGAGCATTTTTTCATATACTTGTTGATTGATTGTATGTCCTCCTCTGAGGAGTGTCTGTTCAGGTCCTTGGCCCATTTGTTGATTGGGTTATTTGTTATCTCATTGTTTAATTTTTTTAGTTCTTTGTATATTCTGGATATTAGGGCTCTATCTGAAGTGTGAGGACTAAAGATTTGTTCCCAGGATGTAGGCTCCCTATTTACCTCTCTTATTGTTTCTTTTGCTGAGAAAAAACTTTTTAGTTTGAGTACGTCCCATTTGTTGATTCTAGTTATTTACTGTTGTGCTATGGGTGTCCTACTGAGGAATTTGGAGCCCGACCCCACAGTATGTAGATCATAGCCAACTTTTTCTTCTATCAGACGCCATGTCTCTGATTTGATCTCAAGTTCCTTGATCCACTTTGAGTTAACTTTTGTGCATGGTGAGAGAAAGGGATTCAGTTTCATTTTGTTGCATATGGATTTCCAGTTTTCCCAACACCATTTGTTGAAGATGCTATCCTTCTTCCATTTCATGTTTTTAGCCCCTTTATTGAATATAAGATAGTTGTAGTTTTGGTATTGGTTTCTGTGTCCTCTATTCTGTACCATTGGTCCACCCGCCTGTTTTGGTACCAGTACCATGCTGTTTAGAAGTCAGTTCGGTTTGAAGTCTGGTTGTGGAAGAACAGGTTGTAAAGTCATCTGGGAATGGGTTCTTCTATGAGAGAAACAAAAAACATGAGTACTGAATAAATGTTGCAGCAGCTGGAACATGTCACTGTATAGAAGTTCCCTCACAAGCCTTTAATATCCCCAGTTATCAGGACTGTTAACTTAATATTTAACTTTTAGTGTTACAGTTGTCCCTCCCCATAAGATACAGTTTAATAATTTAATGTCATCCGATCTTGCAAAATCCTTTTAGTATGACCTCTGTGTCTAATAGAGACACCTTTAATTCTCTTACTCAGGGCTGGATAATCATACTTACAAATACCAAGCCTATGTGTTTAGCTTAAGAATATCTGTAGGCCTTAAACTAAAAACTTCTGCCTCTGTCAGATCCTTTTGATAGTCTCATTTTATAGTTATCAGGCATTCCTGTCTGAGAATCCTTCTTTGTAGCCTCCAGTCTTACTTATTTTGGGAGGCTAACATGAAGTGAATACCATAATATATTATTATTACTATTATTATATAAAATGCCCAGGAATGGCTGTATTTTGTTTTTAACTGTCTATTCTAAGTGTTTAATATGAAGCAGTCAAACTGACTTTTGTTTCTCTATATTGTGAACAGTCAGCTGAGCTTTTATGGGAGTCATTCTTGGGGAAAATTGAGAGCAGCTTCTCAGTTCTGCTAGTGCCATTTGCGCTAGGTGGGTCCAGGTCTTCCTTGACCATGTGGCTTCTCTTGGAAGCATCAGGGATATCTCCCTTCTCTGATGACTATCCTCTTTGTAGCAATGCACTGATTGGCTTTCTGTTCTCCAGTGGTCTTATTAATCTCCCTGATCAGGAGGTTATGTGGTTCAGAGTTGCAAAGCTCTTTAGAGAAGTCCGCTGTTCTCTGGATACAGACTGACTCAGAGGGCAAGAGCCAAATATTAGTTTTCTTGTCCCTTTTCATTTAACTTTAATTTTAAATCCTAATCTTAAACATCCATCAAATAAATTTTAACAGCCTTATATTAAGAGTACTGGGCTTTCATGTCTATAATTTAAAATTATTTAACTTTTTATTAATTGGGATCTGTATTATTCTGTCTGTCTTGTAGGTGATGGGTTATTATCTTAAATTAACCCATGCTGTTTTCTTAAAGCAACACTTCTGTAAAACACTAACAGGAAATCTTTATGTCACCTATAAGGAAATTACAAAATAAAATTAACAAGAGTAAACATACTCAGTTCTTGTAATAGCTACCCTGAATTTTTTGGCTGAGTTATAGATTACATCCCCTTTTTGAGATGCTAGTGATCTTGACCGGAAAAAACAAACAAACAAACAAAAAAAAAAAACTTTTGAACATAACTTTAAATGAAATAACATCTGACCTACTGCTTTCGTAGTCATTCTCACATATAGTAAGATGGGACACAGAGCCTTATCTCAGGTAAGGCAGTGCTCATTATAAATCTTAAGTGTTTTAGTTCTAAAGCTAATCTTTGTTTTGAAAATATCATTTTACAAAGTTTACATAAATTTTTTGAGGTCACATGAACATTAGTTAACACCATATGATATAACATTTAAAACATTAATTAAAGAAAGGCTGAAACTTTTTAACCTTTACATAGATTAGGCTCTCATTAACTTAAAAATACATATAAATTGTTCCCCAATGTAAAAAGTAACATAAAAGTTTACATATCTTATTGATTTCAGGTAAATAAATCCCCAATATATTTTTTTACCATACAACTTCAGAACACCAGCTTGATGTAATGCTGTTTTAAAGTTTCTACCTTACAGACTTGTATACCTGGAAGATATAAGCACATTAATAGCATCACAACTGCATTGATGTTTCTACATTAACCAAGTTTAGCTTTTAAAGAAAGGGCAGTACAGTGCTTTAAAATAACAGTTCTTATTTAATCAGTTGTTTAATTTTTATGGTTGCTAGCTCTAGAAAAAATAAAACTTAATAAACACAATGTTATGGGTAAACTTATGTTTAAGAAATTTTTGTCTCTTTAACACATGACTGATTTTTACAATCTTATACAGACTTTAGGACAAACTTATACAGACCTTAGTAAATCAACCAGATATCTAACAAAAGTACTCTTGAATGAGTAATCCCATATCAAATTTACATTACATATTTTTCAAAATATTAGACAAATGTATTGGACAGTGTAAGCGATTTTTTGTTGAAGGAAAAGTCCTAGAACCAAGGCATATTAGACCTTTTGTCGGCATTAATATTTTATTAGATTTTTGAACACCTAGAAAAACTTGTAAGCTTAAATTTAAAGACATTTATTTTTATCTGTTTATCCAATTTAAATTGAACCAATTAAATCAGGTGAATTTAAGTTCTTTGAATCCACTTTTTAAAATTTGTTTTTATGAGTGCTTTTTTTATGAGTGCTCCATATATATGTTAATTTGTATATCATCAATATGATATACGGATATATGTATATACAGACATACAACACATAACAAATGTGTGCACACATAATAATAGTAAAGGCCTTGTAGCTTTTTGCAGGTGAAATTTCCACTGAAATGTTTCAAAAACTCCACTGTTGGTCAAAGATAGAAATGATCAGAAAAACATTAACCTAGGTCTGTATGATCAAAATCATGAGCTCAAAAAAAATACAGAATCTAAGGAAAAAAAATTAGAGTCCTGGAAAAAATGACTGGCCAGTAATTAGTAAATACCATACAATTCAACTTTTTTCCCCCCTTAGGCCTCAGATCAGTCTCCTACTGAGCTTGCAGGCTTCTTTCATTTGAATTTCAACATAAGTCCTGGCTGAGGTCTGGAAGGAGGAGGAAAAAACTGCTATTCTGAGCAGACACCTCAGGCCTAAGGCATTTTAACCATAATTTTCAGATTCGGATGTTGAAATTTGATACAATTTTAAGATAAAATTCACAAAATTTTATATCTTTACATCTTGTTTTGTCAACAGATACCTTCCTATGATTTACTATCCTTGTCCAAATGAATGCACTGGTACACACTGTGACATTTTCCCAGTCTACCTTATTCAAAATTAGTGAAAAACAAAACTGAATGTTTGGGAAGTTACTTGCCAACTTGGAAGTAGAGTTCTTTAGTTTTCCATCATAAGAATTTAAGTTATCTGGCATGAATTATCTGAAATCATAAACTAAACAATTCCCTAAACCCGACTTTTAACTGCAAGATTGAGCAATGCTTCAAAAACCCATTAAGATACCAGATTGTTACAATAAAACATCATCATTAAAACACACATTGAGCTAAGATCATTCCCAAGAAACAATTTATAATATCAGCACATTATTCCACATGTCTTAAAGGGCCAGAAACAAAGACACAAGACAGACAGAAAGGAGCTCCAGACTATGGCTGACAGACAGAAGCCTTAAAAACAGAGCAGATAAGAGAAAAATCTCCTACACCAGTGGCACGATAGATGTCCCCACAAGAGGATCAGATGTTTTCACAGAGTGGCAACCTGAAATGTAATATCAAGTGTTTCCATGGTGACTTTACTGCATTTAGTGTCCCTTTTACTTTTTCTGTTTTTTAAGAAGACAGGGGTGGCATAATTTTTACAGTGCAGGGAAGTAAAGAGGGAATTCCCTGAAGCAACAGGGCTTTGGCAGCTGCTGGGAGTCCCTCAGTCCCTCCTTTTACTTACAGGATTAGCTCCTCTGGTTTGGTTCCACCCCAAACACGCTCCATCTCCTAACATTTCAGTAGCCAGCTTTCAAAAAGTTCCTGGGCGTTGGGGGGGGTGTTTATCAAAATTTGTAACTTAAAGTTTGGTTCCTGACCTTGAAGTGAATTAATACCTATTTAATAATGAGGACAGGGTTTGAGAAAAATAAAAAGGGAGGTTTACTGCTTTGCTAACAAAGCATAAACACAGGGAACTCTGCCCAAAAGTTGTGACTCTCTTGATCTGGAGCGACAAGGGGTTTTAAAAAAGTTTCCATTGTTAACCTGGGAGATACTCTGTTTTTAGGTCACCAGCAGGCATTGCCCTGTGCAGTGGGTGGGCTCCAGGCAGCCAGCTAGGGGCTTCTCTTATCCTGCTTAACAAAGGGGTGTAAACTTCATCACAGTTCCTTAGAGCACAGTCCAAAGGGGTGTCAGGCTTACTTGCTTTATTATCCATTTTTACATCCAATATCCTTAAGTTTTTAACCACAGAAATCACACAACAAGATGCACAAAAACAAACAAACAAAAACATATAAAACACAGAACAAAACACAAAGAAACACAAACATGGCGAAGATACAGAAAAACAGAGGAGCAATGCAACGTCTTGCTGAAGCTCCGAGGTAGGAGCTCCTGCGTGCCTGGCTGCACCTTTCTACTCTTTCAGAGAAATTCCCTACAGAACAGAACAGAGGACAGGACAATTCTTGTTACTGTCCAGGACAGGAGTATATGTGAGCTTCCCCAGGCCACCTCTCTGTCATCAGAAGACATCTCACTTAACCGGATATCAGATGTTATAATGGCAACACTTACCTATGGAGGCTTCCTCCACCAGGTGCTTGCTAATAGTTTTAGTGTGATGGTTCAGTGCAGTGCTCCCCGGACCAAAGGCTCACTCCAAGGCCTTGGAACTTGGCTTTCCAGATCTGAGTCCTGGAGGAAAGGCCAGCTTCATAATTTCCAGCAGTCTGGTCTTGTGATCTGGTTGGGTCATCTCGCTGAGGAACTCCAAAATGTTAGACCAGGACGCAAGAAAAAACCACTGACCCCAATTAAAATCAAATTAAGGCAAGCTTATTAGTTCAACCAGCCAGGCTGACTCTCCTTCTCAAAACGGTGGAAAAAAGACAGCGTCCCCACCTTTCCTACACCCCAGCTTTATAGCCCAAAAAGTTACACAAAAAGGAAGTTTCAGAAAACAGAACTTTGACAAGCATCACACTAATTGTAGTTCACATTTTTTTTCGCTGCCCCAGCATCAGAAATTATGAAGACCATTAGAGCCTCAGAGAGGGTCGTTGTCTGGCCAGGGAAGGCCAATATTTATGAGGTGTCACTAAAGTTTCAGAGAGGACTGCGATATGGTCAGAACTCTAGGCATGGGTGAGTTCAAGGCATGGGCAGGCATTCCAAGCAGTTTCAGAATTTGCAGTAATTTATAGTAAAGCAAAAATTATCTTTCCATGGCTTTGTGGCAAGATGGCTCCCAATATTAACGAAAGATCAGGTTGGGTGATCACCCCTGTTCCTTACTTTTGGAAACTCCTCTACCACCTCCAAGGTTGTGAACTCCTGAGCATTTTCCATTCCATAAATGTATTCACAGAATTTCTAACTCTTGTCCTCTAATTGTGTCTTCCTTGGGGCAAAGGTAATGTCAAGGCATTGTTCTGGATGAGAGTGGGAAGATTATTGAATACCCCATATTTGCATACACATTGGATTCATTTTCCAATTTTCCATTCAAAATACTTTATCCCTGACAATAACCCATACCCTACTAGACTCTAACTACTAATACTAATATGATGGAGAAAAATAACCCAAACAGAATTGAAATACAAGCAGTTCAGAGGAGGCATGGTGTATATTGGACTTGCCTTTTGCAAGATAATGGGTAGGTGTTATAAATTTAGTCAACTTTTAATTGAAATAGTTCTCCATGTGTTTTTAAAGTTAATAAATATGTGAATTCCTCTCTCGCTTTCTCTGTAGCCTATTCAGCACATGTATTTTTATATGCACATATAGAATCCTACCTGATAACACGCGTGTATCTTTGTGAGGTGCCTGACTTGGCAGATACAAATGGTGAGAAAAAATCACTCCTCCTAAACGCTTTTGGAACTGAAAATTCAAGCTATGGGTGAGCTTCCTAGTTGAACAACATTATACATAAATCCATGTTCAGTAAAATGAATGTTTTTGGATCTGTGAATGATATAAATTTCATGGTGAATTTCGATTGACATATATATTGCTACTTTTTAATGTCTGTCTTTGTTTGTGTATATATATATATATATATATATATATATATATATATATATATATACACACACACACACACACTCTCCAGATTTTTCAAAATATGAAATTTATGAGTCTTATATACACTCCCCAAATTCATTCATGTTCATGTATGTGGATTAATAATCAACTTTTTACAAGATTATTCTCAGAAATATTCATCAACCTGAAATACATATTTGTTTCCTAGTACTGAAAACTAACTTCAGTGAAAGGTGCATACAAATTCTAATATTTCTGCAGTAACTGACCTAGTTTAACATCAATGCAACTAGATTCCTATGGGACATGATGTGTATTTTGACGTTCATTTTTATTCAACACTGGTACATTACTATTTCTTCAGTTTATGCACATCATAGGATATATATTTCATCCACTATTTAGCAAATTTATAGGCCTTTGTTTCACTTTCAATCACTTCCTTCTCCAGAATTCATGTATTTCTCTATGTTTCTTGACTGATCTTTTCATGAGACTTCTTTCCAAACACATTACTTTTGATTTCCATAATCACTTTTGAAACAAAACTCAAACACCCTTCATGATAAACCATAACCCTAAGATGAACATTAGATATATAACTGGTTGGAATGAATGATATTATATCAATATAACATTTCTTATGTATTTTCAGATATCACTTCAATCAATTATTTAAAGTGGATCCAGTTATACTATTTATTCACAGTATGGTCTATTCATGCATTAACTCTATATTCATAAATACAAGGTACACCTATTTCTACCCCCATACTAATTTATACGTCTTCAAAATATTGCTCCTAGAAATGGGGGAAGAAATACTCATGACACCTGATCCACATATACATTATATCACAGAATATTCTGGACACAAAAAGCAAAGGTCACACTTATGATTGTACCAAAGCCTAAATGGAAAGTGAACATGGATTACTAAATACATCCATGTCCAGGTTGCCTAATGCTCTCAAATGTCAATCCAATTGATGACTACATATTTGTTTCTTCTTAAGATTATATATTCAACCTCAAGCCTGTTGAAAATGTCTAATCCTATCACTCTCTTTATACTTTGCTTGATTTCCTAATGTCTCTATTGATATCTGCTTGTCTACATGTTATTCCCAGTTCGTCATTTTGACTGACTCTTCACATGTGCTCACATTTACATTCACTCTCTACCCAAAACCCTATTGCTAAAGAACTTTTGTTCCAAATCCTATACTCACTCTTCTTTCTAAGCCTATCGACTACGTTCTTAATTCTACTGACTATCTCTTTTTGACTGGATGTTCTCTTCAACATTCAATCATCCAAGGTACAAGGTCCTATGCCTTTGCATATTGATTTATCTGAGACAAATGTGCAGCACATAATTCAAAGCTCAGTATCCCACTAAAGGGCCCAATGCCTCTCTGGGTTTCAAATCTTACCTAAATTTTTGATTTCATACTTAGATGTCACCTATATACTCTTGTAAATACCGCAGGTTGCCAATAACATTATTCATTCCGCAGAATGATTCCTAACCCAAATCAAAGCTGTTATTACACATAACCATAAACTCTACCCTTAATATAACATACCGAAAAGCTGGGAGAGAGTTGGTCTTACAATATAGGAATATAGGTGACCTTCCACCTGATGAGAACCTCAAAAATCCATGGAGAAATGATCCTTGGAGATGTAGGCAGCTGTGTAGGACCTGAGGGAGCAATAGTCATCTTCCATGGCAAACAACCTTTTCAGGATGAATTGATGTGTCTGAATCAGCCTCTCTCTTTTTATTGTAGAGAAGATAGACCAAACCAGGCCTGTGTGCATAGCAGTTCCCAAGTTCCTATGGTTGATATACAATTCTAACTTCTGAATATGTTACAGTATGTAGGGGCAGCCGCCATCTCATGGGAACCTTGGATGCAACTGTTAGGACAAAGTGGTTACCAAAGCAGTGACCTCATTCAGTTCCTGAAGGAAGTGACCTTACCTCACTTCCTTGGTGATAGAATTCTCTGAACTTGGGATCCAGGAAGCCAAGCACCCAGAGCCAGTCCCAGTCCAAGTGCCAGTGGGCTAACTTGTTTGCTTTTCCCAAGGACAGAGTCAGTCTTTCTTGGTACCTACTGATGTGAGGATGGACAAATGCCAGCAGAGCTCTGAAGAGAGGCCTATCCTGAGAAAGCAGGTAGTGGCTCACCGCTGGCACCTGACAACTTCACAGAGTTGGCCAAGGAGACCAAATCTGAGACAGGACAGGCCATTTCGGGGCAACATTATATGGTCCACCAGTCAGAAGACACTCCGGATCGTCACAGACCTACTTGGGGGAAGGAGGTGCCTTTGCTGTTGTGGGTGTGAGTTTGTGGTGTTTTCTCATGTTCTGAGAATAGGTAGGAAAGGCAGTTTGTTTGGTTTGGAGTGGACTGTTTCTAGAAAGTCTTTTGACATGGTGAGTGTTTCTATATCTGTGTATCCCACTGTATCCGTGGTTGCAGACATTAGAAAAGAGAATGCATTAATGGATGTGTTGTCTCTAGTAGAAAGCTTTCCAGCATTCATCTTGCCCATTTGATGAATGGACTGCAGCTTGCCTTATGGATGGGCAAAACCTACTATCTCCCTAAGTTCCTGTTTTCTTCATGAATTCTGGCCACTCTCCAGAATAGGCTCATGTATCACCAGAAGGCTCTGTGACATGGCCATGTACTGGATAGCTGAAGGAATGGGAGCATCTCAGAAAACTCAGATATCAGTGTGACCAGTAAATTCTCAGTGGAGAAACCCTGCTTTGGGCCATTTGCTTACTTAGGTTTCTATTAACCTAAATTTCAGGAAGGTCATTGCCTCAGGCCACACATTTGTGAAGCCTGATGAAAACTGTTTTCATATGGAAAAGAATGAGCATCACCTGTGGCTCTTTGCTTAATTGCTTTGGAATAGGATGTGTCTGAATCAGCCTCTTGTCCTTGTGTGAGGTTGTGGCTTAGATTCTCAGCACCTGATGAATCTAAAGAAAGATCCCATGTTTTTCCAAAACAAAAATGGCCAAAAGAGAAGTCATTGTGGATGAATTTTTTTGCCTTCTTGTGTTAGGTTCCTGACCTTCATCAAGTGAGAATAGGAATCATTTGGGTCAAATGAGTTCTTCAAATCCCTGAAGAGGCTAGCCCATAGGTGCTTCGGTTTTCTCATGACTCCAAATCAGAAAAAAGAATATATACCTGACAGCACGTAGGACTCAAATTGGAGAAGTGGAACACTTTAACAACAGGAATATTTCATCACTCCTGATTCACAGGAAAAGTGCCCAGGCCACCGTGATTTTAAGCAAATGAGGGGCAATTGAGCTTATTTTGGACACTTTCTTGGGCTGTGACCCTCATAGTAACCTTCAGCAAGACATAATGATGAGTGTCTATATGGAAGAAGATGACGGCCATGTGGGAGTGTTTTGGATTTAATTGTGGTTATTTTTGTGGCGGTTGGAATGGATGACTGGGTTCACCTGGGAACAAACTCTGGTGTGATTCTCCTTAGAGAATGAGTTCTGGAACTAAACTCAGAGAAGTATTTCCATGAAATGTGTTGGGATTTTAAAAGGTCATTCATGAGAGTCGCCCTTGGAAACTGAGATCTAGGCCCAGGGTGGCTTTCCACAGACCACTGGGAATCTCAGCTAGCATATCACATGATTTTATTTTGAAAGACTTGGCAGCCATAGTTGAGAGTTAAAACACACATGGACCTCACATTGTAGATCTCAATTGGCCTGGCTTCATGTGGCATTTTGGTCACTCTTTGGGAAGCCTTGCCTGTGGGAGTTCTCCAGAGCTTTCATTGAAATGAGCTTTCTCAAAACTTAATGGTTCCTGAATGAACTGAAACCCACAGTGCCTCCAACTTCATCCTTGAAAAATGGCTAGATAAATACCATGAAATTTTGGAAATTCCCATGACCAGGTGGCACTGGAGAAACTTTGGATTTCCTGTTGCTGATCATGAGTATACCTGACATTGCCTTGTTTGACTGGGTTTCATGAAAATGGTGTAGAACAGAGATGCCAGTAATTTGGGGCATGCCGAGTAGTGGGCCTAGAGCAGGGGTGGGCAGGTGTGTGATAAAACATCATGGTGGGGCCATGTGGATCTGCCATTGGCTTCCAAATGGCTTGTGACTGACATGGTGCAGCCCGCAGACCCTTATATGTAAAGGCATCTTGTTATATGGAAAGCTTTCTGGGAAATGTTCAGAATCAGGTTGCTATGGTTATTGGTGCAATTTATGTGGGAAAGAAGCCTTGTTGGTGTATTCTCCTGCAGACCCTCATCCACCACACGTGACAGAACTCCCTCCAGCACTGTGTCCCAGTTAGCTCCTTGCATTTTGTGAAGCAAATACCAAACTCCCAGTGCAGCAGCAAAAATACCACAAAAAGTGGAGGATGACCAAATGGCTTAACAGTCCACACAGGGAGACACTTAGCCCACAGTGACCACAGTTTAACTACAAAGAGAGGATTTAGCACTGCTGCCTCATGTTCATTGGAAAATAAGAAACCATGTCCTTCAGGTCACATAGATGCAGACCCAGCTTTGATGGTCTCACTACAAAGGAAGCCAAATCTCCTGACAACAACATATATTTCAAGTGCCCAAACTCAGAGGCAGTTTTTCAAATAGTTTTAGGCTCTCAGAGCTCCATGTTTGTGGAGTGTTTACACTGTCCCTTACTTTTGGAAACTCCTCTACCACCTCCAAGTATGTGAACTCCCGAGCATTTTCCATTCCAGATATGTATTCACAGATTTTCACACTTTTCTACTCTAATTGTGTCTAACTTGGGGCGAAGGTAATGTCAAGGCATTGTTCTGGATGTGAGTGGGAAGATTTTTGTGTAGCACATATTTACATACACATTGAATTCATTTTCCAATTTTCCATTTGAAATACTGAATTCCTGACACTAACCCATACCATACCAGACTCTTACTAATAATCCTAATATGATGGTAAAAAATAACCCAAACAGAATAGAAATACAAGCCGTTGAGAGGAGGCATGGTGTGTAGTTGGAATTGCCTTTTGCATTATATAGTATAAGAGTTATAAATCTAGTCAATTTTTTGTTGAAATAATTAAACATGTGTTTTTAAAGTTAACATATATGGGAATCCTGTCTCCCTTTCTCTGTAGCCTATTCAGCACATGTATTTTTATATGCACATATAGAGTCCTACTGGGTATCACACGTACATACTTGTGAGGTAGCTGAATTGGCAGATAAAAATTGTGAGAAGAGATCACTCCTCCTAAACGCTGTTATAACTGAAAATTCAACCTATGGGTGAGCTTCCTAGTTGAATAACATTATACATGAATCCATGTTCAGTAAAATGAATATTTTTGCATCTGTGGATTTTATATATTTCATGATGAATTTCGATTGGAATATATATTGCTACTTTCTTTTTCGGTTTTTTGGTTGCTCAAAACATTACATAGCTCTTGACATAGCATATTTCATACATTGGATTCAAGTGGGTTATGAACTCACATTTTTACCCCAATTATAGATTGCAGAATCACATTGGTTACACATTCACATTTTTACATAATGCCCTATTAGTTACTGTTGAATTTTGCTACGTTTCCTATACTCTACTATCCCCCCTCCCTTCCCCTCCCATCTTCTCTCTCTACCCCATATACTGTAATTCTTTTCTCTCCTTGTTTATTTTCCCATTCCCCTCACAACCTCTTATATGTAATTTTGTGTAACAATGAGGGTCTCCCTCCATTATCATGCAATTTCCCTTTTCTCTTCGTTTCCTTCCCACCTCATGTCTCTGTTTAATGTTAATCTTTTCTTCCTGCTCTTCCTCCCTGTTCTGTTCTTAGTTGCTCTCATTATATCCAAGAAGACATTTGGTATTTGTTTTCTAGGGATTGGCTAGCTTCACTAAGCATTATCTGCTCTAGTACCATCCATTTCCCTGAAAATTCCATGATTTTGTCATATTTTAGTGCTGCATAATACTCCATGGTGTATAAATGCCACATTTTTGTTATCCATTCATCTATTAGAGGGCATCGGGGTTGGGTCCACAGTGTAGCAATTGTGAATTGTACTGCTATGAACAACAGCAGTATCCCTGAGGTTTACTCTTTTAAGGTCTTCAGGGAATAGTCCGAAAAGGGCAATAGCTGGGTCAAATTGTGGTTCCATTCCCAGCTTTCCCAAGAATCTCCATACTGCTTTCCAAATTGGCTGCACCAGTTTGCGGGAACAGCTCTCCACATAGGCCTGGTTTGGTCCATCTTCTCGACATTAAGAAGAGAGAGGCTTACTCAGACACACCCCTTCATCCTGACCAGGTTGTTTGCCATAGAAGATGACTTTTGGTCTCTCAGGTCCTTCATAGCTGCCTACATCGTCTCCAAGGATCAAATCTGCAAGGACCTTTGAGGTTCTCAGAAGGTGGAAGATCCCATACATTGATGAAATGCAAGATGAACTCTGTCCATGCTCTTCTGTAAAGTTAGATTGAGGGAACAGTGTATGGTTAGGGTTAAAAACATGTTCGATTTGGGTTAGGAATCATTCTGCTTGATGAATAATGGTATTGGGAACCTGCGATATTTATAAGACTTTAGAAGTGAAATATAAGTATGAAAACAGAAATCTAGGTAAGATTTGTAGCCCAGAAGGGCATTAGGCCCTTGATTGGGATTCTTAGCTTTTAATTGTGTTCTGCACGTTTGTCTCAGATAAATTGATAATCAAAGGCATAGGACCTTGTACCTTGGATGATTGATTGTAGAAGAGAACATCCACTCAAATTGAGATAGTCGGTAGGATTAGGAAGACAGTCGTAAGTTTAGGAAAAAGAGTGAGTATAAAATTTGGAGCAAATGTTCTTTAGCAATAGGGTTTCATTTATAGAGTGAATGTAAATGTCAGCATATGCGAAGAGTCAGTCACAATGATGAACTGGGGAAAATATAGAAAAGAAAATATCAATAGAGACATTACAAAATCAGGCAATTATAAATTGAGTGATAGGTTTAGACATTTTCAACAGGATTGTTATTGAATACATAATCTTAGGAAGAAACAAATATGTAGTCACCAATAGAAATGACATTTGAAAGCATTAGGCTACCTGGACATGGATGTTTTTAGTAATCCATGTTCAATTTTCATTTAGGATTTGGTACAATCATAAGTGTGACCTTTGCATTGTGTGCCCAGAAAATTATTGTGATAAAATATATATGTAGATCATGTGACATGAGAATTTCTTTTACCATTTCTGTGAGCAATATTTGAAGACATATAAATTAGTATTGGGGGTACAAAGTGGTGTACCCTGTGTCTATGAATATAGAGATAATGCATGAATAGAACATACACTGAATAAATAATATAACTGGTTCCACTTTAAATAATGGATTGAATTGATATCTGAATATATATAAGAAATCATATATTGACATACAATCATTCATTCCAACCAGTTATATATCTAATTGTCATCTTAGGGTTATGGTTTATCATGAAGTGTGTGTGAGTCTTGCTTCAAAATGATTATGGAAATTGAAAATAATGTGTTTGGAAAGAAGTCTCATAAAATTACCAGTCAAGAAATATGGAGCAAGACATGAGTTCTGAAGCAGGAAGTGATTGAAAATGAAACAAATGCCTATAAATTTGCTAAATTGTGGATGAAATATATATCCTTTAATGTGCATAAACTGATGAAATTGTAATGTACCAGTGTTGAATAAAAATAAACGTCAAAATACACATCATGTACCAAAGGAATCTACTTGCATTGATATTAAACTGGATCAGTTACTGTAGAAATATTAGGATTCACGTGCATCATTCACCAAAGTTAGTTTCTTTTTTTTAAATTTTTATTTATGCTTTTTCAAAACATTACATAGTTCTTGATATATCATATTTCTCACTTTGATTCAAGTGCGTTATGAACTCCCATTTTTACCCAATATACAGATTGTAGAATCACATCACTTACACATCCATTGATTCACATATTGCCATACTAGTGTCTGTTGTATTCTGCTGCCTTTCCTATCCTCTACTATCCCCCTCCCCTCCCCTCTCCTCTCCTCTTCTCTCTCTACCCTCTCTACTGTAATAAATTTCTCTCCCTTGTATTATTTTTCCCTTTCTTCTCACTTCCTCTTGTATGTGATTTTGTATAACCCTGAGGGTCTCCTTCCATTTCCATGCAATTTCTCTTCTCTCTCCCTTTCCTTCCCACCTCTCATCCTTGTTTTAATGTTAATCGTCTTCTCATCCTCTTCATCCCTTCTCTGTTCTTAGTTACTCTCTTTATATCAAAGAAGACATTTGGCATTTGTTTTTTTGGGATTGGCTAGTTTAACTTAGCATAATCTGCTCTAGTGCCATACATTTCCTTGCAAATTCCATGATTTTGTCATTTTTTAATGCAGAGTAATACTCCATTGTGTATAAATGCCACATTTGTTTTATCCATTCATCTATTGAAATGCATCTAGGTTGGTTCCACCGTCTTGCTATTGTGAATTGTGCTGCTATGAACATTGATGTAGCAGTGTCCCTGTAGCACGCTATTTTTAGGTCTTTAGGGAATTGACTGAGAAAGGGAATAGCTGGGTTAAATGGTGGTTCCATTCCCCGCTTTCCAAGGAATCACCATACTGCTTTCCAAATTGGCTGCATCAATTTGCAGTCCCTCCAGCAATGTATAAGTGTATCTGTTTCCCCACATCCTCGCCAGCACTTGTTGTTTGACTTCATAATTGCTGCCAATCTTCCTGGAGTGAGATGGTATCTTAGGGTGGTTTTGATTCACCTTTCTCTGACTGCTGGAGATGGTGAGCATTTTTTCATGTATTTGTTGATTGATTATATGTCCTCCTCTGAGAAGTGTCTGTTGAGGTCCTTGGCCCATTTGTTGATTGGGTTATTTGTTATCTTATTGTTTAATTTTTTGAGTTCTTTGTATACTCTGGATATTAGGGCTCTATTTGAAGTGTGAGGAGTAAGATTTGTTCCCAGGATGTAGGCTCCCTATTTACCTCTCTTATTGTTTCTATGCTGAGAAAAAAATTTTTACTTTGAGTAAGTCCCATGTGTTGATACAAGTTATTAACTCTTGTGCTATGGGTGTCCTATTGAGGAATTTGGAGCCCGACCCCACAGTATGTAGATCGTAGCCAACTTTTTCTTCTATCAGATGCCATGTCTCTGATTTGATATCAAGGTCCTTAATCCATTTTGAGTTAACTTTTGTGCATGCGAGAGAAAGGGATTCAGTTTCATTTTGTTACATATGGATTTCCAGTTTTCCCAGCACCATTTGTCGAAGATGCTATCCTTCCTCCATTGCATGCTTTTAACTCCTTTATCAAATATAAGATTGTTGTAGCATTGTGGATTAATCTCTGTGTCCTACATTCTGTACCATTGGTCCACCCGCCTGTTTTGGTACCCGTACCATGCTGTCTTTGTTACTATTGCTCTGAAATTTAGTTTGAAATCTGGTATCGCTATACCGCCTTATTCACACTTCCTGGTTAGAATTGCTTTTGCTTTTCTTGGTCTTTTATTTTTCCATATGAATTTCATGATTGCTTTCTCTATTTCTACAAGAAATGCCGTTGGGATTTTGATTGGCATTGCGTTAAACCTATAGAGAGCTTTTGGTAATATCACCATTTTGATGATGTTAGTTCTCCCTATCCATGAACAGTGTATATTTTTCCATCTTCTAAGATCTTATTCTACTTCTCTTTATAGGGTTCTGTAGTAAGCATTGTATAAATCTTTCACCTCTTTTGTTAGGTTGATTCCCAAAGATTTTATTTTTATTTTTTGAGGATATTGTGAATGGAGTGTTTTTTTTTCTCATTTCTGTTTCAGAAGTTTTGTCACTGATATACAGAAATGCCTTTGATTTATGCATGTTGATTTTATATCCTGCCACATTGCTGAAATCTTTTATTAGTTCTAGTAGTTTTCTTGTAGACCCCTTTGGGTCTTCTATATATAGAATCATGTCAGCTGCAAATAGTGATAATTTAAGTTATTCTTTTCCTATTTTTATGCCTTTAATTTCTTTCATCTGTCTAATTGCTCTGGCCAGTGTTTTGAGAACTATATTGAATAGAAGTGGTGGTAGAGGACATCCCTGTCTTGTTCCAGATATTAGAGGGAATGCTTCAATTTTTCTCCATTCAGAATGATGCTAGACTGAGGCTTAACATAGATAGCTTTTACAATGTTGAGGTAAGTTCCTGTTATCCCTAGTTTTTCTAATGTTTTGAACATAAAGGGATGCTAAGGGTCTATCGATCTTATTTATTTTTCGAAGAACCAAGCTTTACTTTTGTTAATTTTTTCAATAATTTCTTTTGTTTCAATTTTGTTGTTTTCCGCTCTGATTTTAATTATTTCTTGCCTTCTGCTACATTTGCTGTTGTTTTGCTCTTCCTTTTCTAGGGCTTTGAAATGAAGTGTTAGCTCATCTATTTGTTGTTCTTTCCTTTTTTGGGGGAATGACGTCCATGTGATGAATTTCCCTGTTAAAACTGCTTTCATTGTGTCCCATAGATTTCGATATGTTGTGTCTGTATTTTCATTTATCTCTAAGAATTTTTTGATTTCCTCATTTATGTCTTCTGTAACCCATTGATCATTCAGTAACATATTGTTCATTTTCCATGTGATGTAGGATTTTTCCTTCCTTCTTTTTCATTGATTTACAGTTTCATTCCATTATGATCAGATAAAATTCATGGTATTAAGTCCACCTCTTTATATTTACTGAGGGTTGCCCTATGGCATAATATATAGTCTATTTTTGAGAAGGATCCATGTGCTGCTGAGAAAAAAGTATATCTACTTGATGATGGTTGATATATTCTATATATGTCAGTTAAGTCTAGGTTATTGATTGTGATATTGAGTTCTATAGTTTCTTTATTCAACTTTTGTTTGGAGGATCTGTCCAATTATGAGAGAGGTGTGTTGAAGTCACCCATAATTATTGTGTTGTGGTCTATTTGATTCTTGAACTTGAGGAGAATTTTTTTTATGAACGTCGCAGCACCATTAAAGGGTGCGTAAATATTGATAATTTTTATGTCTTGTTTGTGAATGGTTCCTTTTAACAGTATATAATGTCCTTCCTTATCCCTTTTGATTAAATTAGTCTTGAAGTCGATTTTATTCGATATGAGGATGGCCACCCCTGCTTGCTTATGAGAACCGTGTGCATGGTATATTTTTTCCCAACCTTTCACCTTCAGCCTTTGTATGTCTTTTCCATTCAGATGTGTCTGCTGGAGGCAACATACTGTTGGATTTGTTTTTTGAATCCAAGCTACAAGCCTATGTTGCTTTATTGGAGAGTTTAAGCCATTAGTGTTTAGAGTTACTATTGATATATGGTTTATACTGCCAGCCATGTTTGAATATTTATCTTTTTTTTTTTTTTATTTAGTTTGTTTCTCCATGATTAGCTTTTCCCGCGCCCTCTGTCATTACTGAGGCACTTCCCACTGATGGTTTTGGTTGTTGTTTTTTATTTTTTCCTCATGTAGTGTTTTGCTCAATACACTTTGCAATGCTGGTTTTCTGACTGAAAATTTTTTTAACTTTTGTTTATCATGAAAGATTTTTATTTTGTTGTCGTACCTGAAGCTTAATTATGCTGGATACAGAATTCTTGGTTGGCATCCATTGTCTTTCAGTGTTTGAAATACATTGTTCCAGGATCTTCTCACTTTCAGTGTCTGTGATGAAAAATCCGTTGTTAACATTTTTGGTTTACCCCTGAATGTAATCTGCAACTTTTCTCTTTAAGCTTTTAATATTTTCTCTTTGTTCTGTATATTGGATATCTTCATAACAATGTGTCTTGGCTTTGGTCTACTGTAATTTTTTGTGCTCTGTGTCCTGTAAGCATCTACAATTTGTATATCCGTTTCCTTTTTTATTTCTGGAAAATTTTCTGTAATTATTTCATTCAACAGGTTACTCATTCCCATGGTTTGAATCTCTGTACCTTCCTCTATCCAGATGACTCATCAGTTTTTTTTTTTTTTTATGTTATCCCATATCTCTTGGATGTTTTTCTTGTGATTTTTTACCAGCCTTTCTGTGTTGGCTAGACTCTTTTCAAGATGATATATTTTGTCTTCATTATGTGACATTCTGTATTCTACTTGCTACACTCTGTTAGTGATACTCTCAATTGAGTTTTTAATTTGGTTTATCGTTTCCTTCATTTCTGGAATTATTGTTTGATTTTTTTATAATCTCTATCACTGATAAAGATGCTTAACTTCTTCTTTTATCTGTTTATGTAATTCATTTTCAATGTGTTCTTTCACTGTATGGATTTGCTGTCTCGTATCCTCTTTAAGGTTCCATTCCATCTCTCTAAGGTATTCCTTGAGTTCTTTATATGACCATTTTTCTGATGATTCTAGGTCCTCCTGAAAATTTAGGTTGTCCTTCATTGTTTGTACTCCTTTTCTTTCTTGCCTTTTTATGCTGCTCATGTTACTTCTTGTTCTGTTTGAGTGCTGAGATACTGCTTACTCTTATAAATTTATTTGAAGCTTGGGAGGAAAGATATCAGAAGGGATGGGAAGAAGTCACTAAAGAGAATGAGAATAGGTAGGTAGAATTCAAGGAAGAGGGAATAAGAAAATTGAAAAGAAATAAAAAGATAAAAGAAAAAAATAGAAAATAAAGAAAAAATAATTTTTTAAAATAATAATGATAATTTAAAAAATGAAAATTAAAATTTAAAATAATAATAATAATAATAAAATTAAAAAAATAAAAACATTAAAATAAGTTGAAGAACAACAACAAAAAAATGAAAATGAAAGAAAAA
This sequence comes from Callospermophilus lateralis, assembly GCF_048772815.1. Taxonomy (NCBI): domain Eukaryota; kingdom Metazoa; phylum Chordata; class Mammalia; order Rodentia; family Sciuridae; genus Callospermophilus; species Callospermophilus lateralis. Next base: position 85,287 of record NW_027514904.1, read on the forward strand.
GAAAAAAAAACTAAAAATAAAAAAATAATAAAAATACATGAAGTCATAGACTTCAATTAACTTTTCTTTCAGTAGGTGGAGCTGTACTCACTGGGCCAAGCGTCTCCTCTAAATAGGTGGGAACCAATCACTGTGCAGCAGCTCTTCCTTCCAGATTGGGTGGGTCTCTAATCCTGAGTACCTAGGGCCTTCTCTTGTGTTTCCTCAAGCCAGGCTCCACTCAACTGTGACACTCACCAAAATACTGGCTACATGTCAGGTCTCTGCTCCTGGTAGCCCTGTTTTCATGAACGCCTGGCACACTCTCCCTGTTTGCCCTCCTCAGACCCTAAGTTTGTAGAGCTTTGGGCTGACAGCCCCCAGCAAATTTGCTTACCCTCTGGTAGCCATGCCCCCATTAGCTGGTGCTGGTTGTCAGCACTGGTGGGAGCGGTAGCTGGGAATTCCACGCCGCGAGTCCCGCGCCACACCTGATTCCCTTGGTCTGGCTATCTTGCTCATGGGAGAGCTGGGAGGGTCCCTTAAGGGAGAGCTGTGAGGGGCCCTTAAGGTTTCCCAGCTGTGTGGAGAGAGATGGATAGGGGATTACACACCTGTCGTGCTGATTTCAATAAAGTTATCTCCTCTGCCCATGACGTCAGTTCTCTGCCATGGTGTTATCCCATGCAAATGGTGACCGTTCATTCCTTTTGCCAGGTGACCAATGCAACGGTTGGTCCTAACTGTCTCTCCCAAGCCCCATTTCAATCCAGTGGCCACTGCCTATGAAGGCTCAGTTTGCTTTTAACTCTGTAAATTCAGAAGGGCCGACCAGTTATTTCAGCGGGAACGTTAGTTCTGAGTCACGAGAAGCAGGCAAATCTGAGCTTGTATGCAGCTGATCCGGGCTCTGTGTGTGTTCTGAAGGTCCCAGACTGTTCGCCCCAGATCGACGTCAGGTCAGCATTGCCTAGTGATTCTGAGCAAATAGCATTTAGACAGTTTACGACTCCCTATGCCCGCGCATAAGAGGTCAGAGACTTGATTTCTCCATGCCCGCCGCCATGTTGGATCTCCTATATTGTTACTTTTTAATGTCTGTGCGTGTGAGTGTGTATATATGAAATATATGTGTCTTATTATACACTCGCTAAATTCATTCATATTCATATATGTGGATTTATAACAAACTTTCCACAAGATCATTCTCAGAAATAATCATCCACCTGAAATACATATTTGTTTCCTAGTACTGAAACTAACTTCAGTGAATGGCGCATACAAACTCTAATATTTCTACAGTTACTGTCCCAGTTAACATCAATGCAAGTAGATTCTTAGGGGACATGATGTGTATTTTGCGGTTCATTTTTATTCAACACTGGTACATTACTATTTCTTCAGTTTATGCACATCATAGGATATATATTTCATCCAAAAGTTAGAAAACATATAGGCATTTTTTTCATGATCAATCACTTCCTGCTTCAGAACACATGTATTCCTCCATGTTTCTTGAATGGTCTTTTCATAAGACTTTTTTCCAATCACAATATTTTCATTTTTTATAATCACTTATGAAGCAAAACTCAAACACCCTTCATGATAAACCATAATCCTAATATTTCCATTAGATGTATAACTGATTGGAATAAATGATTGTATATCAACATAAGATTTCCTGTATAGTTTCAGATGTCAATTCCATTATTTAAAGTGGAACCAGTTATATTATTTTTTCACAGGATGGTCTACTCATGCATTATATCTATATTCATAGACACAGGGTACACCTCTTTGTACCCCTAACACTACTGTATATGTCTTCAAAATATTGCTCCCAGAAATGGTGGAAGAAATACTCATGTCACCTGATCCACATATACATTTTATCACAGTAAAATTCTGAACAAAAAATGTAATGGTCACACTTATGATTGTACCAAAGCGTAAAAGAAAAGTGAACATGGATAACTAAAAAAATCCATGTCCAGGTTGCCTAATGCTCTCAAATGTCAATCCTATTGGTGACATCATATTTGTTTCTTCCAATGCTTATATATTCAAACTCAACCCTCTTGAAAATGTCTAATCCTATCACTCACTTTATACTTTGCCTGATTTCATATTGTCTCTATTGATGCCTGATTTCCTACATATTTTCCCCAGTTCATCATTGTGACTGACTCTTCACATATGCTGACATTTTCATTCACTCTCTAACCGAAACCCTATTGCTAAAGAACTTTTTGTCCAAATCCTATACTCACTCTTCTTCCTAAACCTACCGACTATCTTCCTAATCCTACCTACTATCGCTTTTTGACTAGATGTTCTCTTCTACATTCAATCTACCCAGGTACAAGGTCCTGTGACATTGTATATCGAATTATCTGAGACATGGTTACAGAACATAATTCAAAGCTAAGTATCCCAACCAAGGGCTCAATGCCATTCTGGGCTTAAAATCATACCTAGATTTCTGTTTCCATACTTATATTTCACCTCTATGTTTTTGTAAATATCGCAGGTTCCCAATACCATTATTCATCACACAGAATGATTCCTAACCCAAATCGAACGTGTTATTAATCCTAAACATACACTGTTCCCTCAATCTCAATTTACAGAAGAGCAGGGACAGAGTTGTTCTTAAAATACAGGAAAGTAGGGGACCTTCCACCTGCTGAAAACCTCAAAGGTGAATGCAGAAATGATACCTGGAGAAGTTGTAGGGAGGTATGAAGGACCTGAGAGAGCAAAAGTCATCTTTCATGGCAAACAACCTGGTCAGGATGAAGGGATGAGTCTGAATCAGCCTCTCTCTCCTAATTGTAGAGAAGATGGACCAAACCAGGCCTGTGTGGAGAACTGTTCCCGGGTGCCTATGGATGATATACCATTCTAACTTGTGAAAGTGTCACAGGAAGCAGGGGCAGCTTCCATCTCATGGGACCCTTGGAAGCAACTGTTAGGACAAAGGGGTTGCCAAGGCAGTGGCCTCATTCAGTTCCAAAGAATGTGACATACCTCATTTACTTGGTGATGGAACTCTCTGAAAATGCTATCCAAGAAGCCAGACACCGAGAGGCAATCCCAGTCCCAGTCCCAGTGTGCTCAGTTGTTTGGATTTTCCAAGGACAGAGTCAGTCTTTCTCGGTACCAACTGAGTTGAGTATGGCCAAATGCCAGGAGAGCTCTGAAGAGGGACTTTTCCTGAGAAAGTAGGTAGTGGCTCATCACTTTTTCCTGACAACTTCACAGAGTTGGCCAAGGAAACCAGATCTGAGAAAGGACAGGCCATTTCGGGGGAACATAGTATGGCCCACCACTCAGAGTAAACTCTGGAGAGACACACACATACTTGAAGGAAGGAGGTGCCTTTGTGAGTGTGGGTTTGTGGTTTTGTCTCATGTTCTGATAATAGGTAGGAAAGGTGGTTTGTTTGGTTTGAAGTGAACTGTTTCTAGTAAGTCGTTTGACAAGATGAGTGTTTCTATGTCTGTGTATCCCACTGTGTCCACTGTTGTAGACATGAGTAAAGAGAATGCAATAATGGATGTGTCCTGTCTAGTAGAAAGCTTCCCAGTATTCATCCTGCCCAATTTATGAATGGATTGCAGCTTGCCTTATGGATGGGCAATACCTACTACCTTCCTAAGTCGCTGTTTTCTTCCTGAATTCTGGCCACTCTCCAGAATTGGCTCATGGTTTTGTGTCCAAGATATGTACCACCTCCAAGGTCTTTGACATGGCCATGTACAGGATAGCTGAAGGGAATGGCCAGCATCTCAAAAAACTCAGATATCAGTGTGACCAGGAAAGTCTCAGTGGATATACCCTGCTTTGGGCCTTTTGCTTACCTATTGTTCTGTTGCCCAGAATGTCAGGAAGGACTTTGATTCAGGCCACCCCTTTGTGAAGCCTGAAGAATACAGTTTTCAAATGGAAATGAATGGGCATCACCTGTGGCTCTTTGCTTAATTGCTTTGGAAAGGGATGTGTCTGATTTAGCCTCTTGGCCTTGTATGTGGCTGTGACTTTGATTCTCAGCACCTGATGGATCTAAAGAATGATCCCATGTCTGCATCCAAAACCATAATTGCCAAAAGATGAGTCATTGTGGATGAAGTCTCTCGCCTTCCTCTGTTAGGTTCCTGACCTCCATCAAGTGAGAATAGGTATTCTTTGGGTCAAACGAGTTCTTCAAAGCCCTGCAGAGGTGCTTGGGTTTTCGCATGACTTCAAATCACATAAAGAATCTATACCTGAAAGTCAGTAGGCCTCAAATTGGAGAAACAGAGCAGTATTAATGGGAGGCTTAATTGATCACTCCTGGTTCATGGAAAGGGTGTCCAGGCCACTCTGACTTTAGGCAAAATAGGGGAAAGGGAGCCTATTTTGGACACTCTCTTTGGCTGAGACCTCATGGAATCCTCCAGCCAGAGGTTACCAGAGTGGCTATATGGAAGAAGATAAGGGCCATGTGGGAGAGTTTTGGTTTTAATTGTGGTCATTTGTGTGGCGGTTGGAAGAAAGGTCTGGGTTCACCTGGGCTTGAACTCTGGTGTGATTCCCCTTAGTGACTGTGTTGTGGAACTGACCTCAGAGAAGTATTTCCATGAATTGTGATGGGACTTCAGGAGGCCACGCATGAGAGTCGCCCTTGGAAACTGAGACATGGGCTCAGGGTGGCTTTCCACAGAGCACTGGGAATATCAGCCAATATATCATATGATTTTATTGTGAAAGACTTGGCAGCCATAGTTGAGAGTCAAAACACACATAGACCTAACATTGTAGACCTCAATTGGCCTGGCTTCATGTGATCTTTTGGCCTCTCTTTGGTAAGCCTTGCCTGTGAGAGTTCTCCAGAACTTTCATTGAAATGAGCTTCCTCAACATTTAATGGTTCTTGAATGAAGTGAAACCCACAGTGCCTCCAACTTCATCCTTAAAAAATGACTAGAAGAACACCATGTAATTATTGAAATTCCCATGACCAGGTGGCACTGGAGAACCTTTGAATGTCCTGTTGCTGATCATGAGTATACAAGACAGTGCCTGATTGACTGGGTTTCATGAAAATGGTGTAGAACAGAGATGCCAGTACTTTGGAGTCTGCTGAGTAGTGGGCCTAGAACAGTGGTGGGCAGGTGTGTGTTAAAATATCCGTGGTAGGGCCATGAGGATCTACCATTGGATTCCAAATGGCTTGTGACTGACATGGTGCAGCCAGCAGATCTTTATATGTAATGTCATCTTGTTATATGGAGAGGTTTCAGGGCAATGTTCAGAATCAGGTTGATATGGACAAGGGGGCAATGGGGCAAGCTATGAGGGATAGAAGCCTGGTTGGTGCATTCTCTTGCAGACCCTGACCCACCACACGTGACAGAACTCCCTCCAGCACTGTGTCCCAGTTGGAATCTTTGTATTTCATTAAGCGAATATCAAACTCCCAGTGCAGCAGGAACAACACCACAAAAAGTGGAGGAGGACCAAATGGCTTCACAGTTCACTCAGAGAGACACTAAGTCACCAGTGGTCACAGTTTACCTACAAAGAGAAGATTCAGGCCTGCTGCCTCATGTTCATTGGAAAATAAGAAACCAGGTTCTTCAGGTCAAAGAGATGGAGACCCAGCTTGGATGGTCTCACTACAAAAGAAGCTAAAGCTCCTGACAACAACCTATATTTCAAGTGCCCGACCTCAGAGGCAGATTCTCAAAAGTCTTTAGGCCAGAAGAGCTCCATGTTTGTGGAGTGTTTACCCCGTGCCTTACTTTTAGAAAATCCTCTACCTCCATCAAAGATGTGAAATCTGGAGCATTTTCCATTCCAGATAGGTATTCACAGATTTTCTAACTCTTCTCCTCTAATTGTGTCTCACTTGAGGCGAAGGTAATATTAAAGCATTGTTCTGAATGAGAGTGGGAAGGTTTTTGTGTAGCATATATTTGCATACACATTGGATTCAATTTCCTATTTTCCATTCGAAATACTGAATCCCTGACACTGATACATACCCGACCAGACTCTGACTACTAATCCTAATAGGATGGAGAAATATAACCCAAACAGAATAGAAATACAAGCAGTTCAGAGGAGGCACGGTGTATATTTGGACTTGCCTATGCATGATACAGAGTAGGAGTTAAATCTAGTCAATTTTTTATTGAAATAGTTCTCCATGTTTTTTTAAAGAAAACAAATATGTGAATTCCTGTCTCCCTTTCTCTGTAGCCTATTCAGCACATGTATTTTTATATGCATATAAAGAATCCTACGTGGTACCACAAATACATTCTTGTGAGGTGGATGACTTGGCAGGTACAAATTGTGAGAAGAGATCACTCCTACTAAACCGTGTTGGAACTGAATATTCAACCTATGGGTGAGCTTCCTAGTTGAACAACATTATGCATAAATCCATGTTCAGTAAAATGAATATTTTTGGATCTGTGGATAATATATATTTTATGATGAATTTTTATTGACATATATATTGCTATTTTTTTCTGTGTGTGTGTGTTTTGTGTCACTCGCCTGTTCTGTAAAACAACTTCAGAGAGAGAGGTTAAAGATTCATGCAAAGCTCTGATGGAGGTATCTAATATCTTTGTTTTGGTCTATTGCTGCTTCAAATTGGGTCATTTGTTGTGTCCCATGGACCAGTGCAGTTGTTCCTGTGCCCAACCCTGCAGCAACTCCTATTCCTAATAGGATGGCTAAAGTGAGGGATATATGTTCCCAGTGGAAACGGGTTGTATGCCCCCCTATTTGATCTTCAAATGAATCTGCATTATGTTAGAGCACTCTGGGAAACATCTGCACCATTACACAATTAATCACATCTGTTGTCCATTTCTTTAAAACATAAACAATGTTTAATTATATAGAATTAGGCTGTTGTAGGTAAGGCTCCTAAGATAGCACCGAAGACAGGGAAACCGTCCTATTTGGTTGCAACCAGATTTAGAGGGCATTGCTTCTGTTGTAATCAATTAATCCCCTGAAACTCAAGTTTAGGTAATTTCAGAATTTTGTACCCAACATGGAAGGGGCTCAGAAGTTCACAGTCTGCAGATGTTCAAAAAACCAGTTTTTGTTTCTGTTTTTTCCTCTGTTCTGGGCAAGTTAACTTTTCAAGGACACGTGGAAGGGGGAGAGCTTTTTCTTACCTTTCTTATTTTTGCCCCCTGCCAGGTGTTACCACGGAGCCCAGTTGGTAACTTCTTTATCTTAGAAATGTAGCCATCTCAGTAAAGCCCCACCTCACGGGCAGAGGTCTTGTTCACATATTTTGTGGAAAACAAGTAAGGGGGTGTCTAAATTAAGAGTGCTGATTTTTTTAGCCAGTGGCCAAGTAGAACAAGGCAACAATAAAAGAGGAAGTTTATCTACATTGAACTCTTTTATAGGGACTCTTTTGCTGAAAGTCCTAAAGTCATCCATGGTGAAGACTTCTGTAGAAAGTCAATTAAGACTTTTCTGTGGGCCTGGTACAGAAGGGGAAGACAGGAAAGGTGGGGCTGACAGCAGCTCCGAGGATCTGAGAATGAGGAAGGAGAGATGTAAAAGAATAATGGGAAAGGGGTTTGGGATTTTCCTAGCAACAAAAACTTGAGCAGTAGAACAGGTAGAGCAGAGGGGAAGACAAGAGTGAGTATCCCAAAACGCATGTGAGGGACGTTAAATTCTTAGTAAACCCTTTTCAGTGATGACAAGCAACATTACAGGCCATTTTCATTACATCTTGTATAGGGGTCTGAGGGCTCTCCTCAGGTGGTTTTAGCTTTGGGTTAGCTGGTAAGAGGACCTGGTGGGACCCGGTGTAGGCACTGACAGGAGAAGAGAGGAGTGAGTGGGTGGAGGGGTACCTCAGTACCTGCTACCTCAGCAAGGGGGCAATGGTCTGAAAACCAGCGGAGGTTTGGGTTTTTGATCTAATAATTGGAGGGGAGAAATCTGGTTGCTGAGGTGGGAGTGACAGCAGAGACTCTGGAGCAGAAGGCTGAAGGTGAGGATCTATTGTATAAGCATAGTTCATGATGTGAGCGAAGGATTGAAAATTCCTGCCCATAGGGAAACCTCCTTTCACCCTTTTGAGCACTTTCAGAAGTTAAAAAGGTCATGCGGGGCTGGGGATGTGGCTCAACGGGTAGCGCGCTCGCCTGGCATGCGTGTGGCCCGGGTTCGATCTTTAGAATCACATACAAAGATGTCGTGTCGGCCAAAAACTAAAATATAAATATTAAAAATTGTCTCTGTCTCTCTCTCTCACTCTCTCTTTAAAAAAAAAAAGGTCACACAGAATTTGAGGATCTAGAGACCCCTCTGGGGGCCATCGGTTTTGGTTATCTAATTGGTAGTATGGCCAATGCTCTGTACTGAATTAGATGAGGATTTTGGGTTCCATCAGGCAGCCCCTGTATGCTCACATCCCCATGACTTACAGAAAAAGTCGGCTTTTCCCCCACACAGCCGTGACTGTTTGTGGCTTTGATAGTCTGCCAGGCAAACATAGTAATCCAGGCTAGCCAACCTGCATCTGGCTCGCGTGTCCCCACATCAATAATGTTTGTTTCCATTACCTATGGTATGGAGGGTATTTAATGGTATTTTAGTGGGATCCTCTTCATCAGGGATATCCCAATAGGAAAGACCTATAGCCAACTGACAAATGTCTGGGTGGAGAGATGGCCACCAGGTCCCTAAGATGGCTGTATGCAAGTTAGATTATACTTTTTTTCCAGTAGGATTTGTGATCATCCATCGCTGCTGAACGGGCTGATGAGGGTTAGGACTATTTGTGGCCAAGGGGTCAGTCTATAGCCTTATCCACATGGCGAATACGCAATTTGAAAGTGTTACTAGTCTTTTACAGTTTGCAGAAAGAGTCTGGACAGGGCGCAGGGTTGAGATGAGAGGCATGGATTCAGGAAGTGATTCCGTCTACCTTTACCACTGTACGTGTTATAAGTAGCACCTGGTATGGTCTTTTCCAGCGGGGTTCCAGGGATGACACCTGATGGTGTCTTACATAGATGAAGTCTCTTAATTGATATTGATGTGGAGTCCCCTCATCCCCAGTTTGGTAGGCAGTGGCAAGCTGTTTTTATAGGTATCTCTGAGTTCTTTCAAGAGCTTTAAGTCTGTCAAGAAAGGGGGTGTGGAAGGGATCGTTAGGTCTTAGAGTTGGCGTTAGGTCCCTTACTGGTGGAGGGGCCCCATAGAGAATTTTACAGGGGGTGAGGTTACTCAAGAAACAGCGGGAGTATTTCTTGCATGAAAATTTGCATAAGGCAGGAGCATAGTCCAATCTTTTATGCTGGTCGCTAAGCTGAATTTTGTTAAGGTCTCTTTAATGGTTCTATTCATTCTTTCACCCTGTCCTGTCCTCAACTCTGGGGTCTATAAGCACAATATAACTTCCAATTAACCCCCAGGTTCCTGGCTCACCCCTGACTTACCTGGGCCACGAACCCCTGTGCATTATCAGACCCTGTTACCTTAGGCAGGACGTATCTTGGAAAAATATCTTCCACTATCTTCTTGAGCATCATTTGCGCTGTTTCTTTTCTTCTTTTTTCTTTTTGTGGGGAGGGCTTCAATCCATCCTGAAAATGTATCTACAAAGACTAGGAGATATTTATGTCCATACCTTGCTGGCTTAATTTCAGTAAAGTCCACTTCCCAGAATTGTCCTGGTCTGGTTCCTCGTAGGTGCTTTCCTGCAGGAAGCTTGAAAGGGTAAGCATTAAGCAATTGATGGAAGCAACAGGGTTTTTATACCCATTCAGTTATTTCATTTTGCTGTGAGTCTGTTAGTGGAAAACTCTGTTTTTGATACTTCAGAAATACCTGCAGTTTCTTTGAACCAAGGTGAGTGAGTTGATATGCATTTTCTACTGACATAGTTAGAGCCATGACTGTAGGAGTTTTCACTGGAAGATTTAGAAATTCCACTTGGGGGCCTTCAGGGTTAAAACTTATTTTGGTCCGGAGCTTGGTGAGCAGACCTCTGCCCATCAATGGGGCCAGGCATTCAGGGATTTCTAAAAAAAAAGTGATGGATTTTTCTTTCCCCAGGTCCATGGTCCTCTTAGTTGTCCAAGCCCAACATTTACAGCCATTAGCCCCTTGACCTAGAGACCTTTTATTTGATAGAGGGCCTAATGGGGCCTTAAGGGCTGAGTTTATTGCCCCTGTATCCACTTCAAAGTTCACTGGGGTCCCCTCCACTTCAAAAGTTATGCTGAGTTTGGGGAGGGGATCTGAGCCCCAACTTTTGTAGTCATCCTCAAGAGTCAGAATGGCTGCCTCCCGTGGCTGTCTTTTTCTAGGGCACTCTTGAACCCAGTGTCCTCTTTCTTTACAGTAGGCACATTGATCTGAGGTCAGGGGGGCCTCTGGCGTGGGACGAGGTATCCCTTCCTGTCTCCCTGTTTCTTATTTTCTGGCCCTTTGGTTGTTGTGACCGGGACCTTAGTCAACTCATTAGTCTGTCTTTTGTTTCTTTTATCCTCCCTTTGCTCCCTTCTCTTCCTCAGTTTCTCTTTTATAGTATACTTTCTCGGCTTCTCTGACTAAATCTCTCAAAGTCATATCTTGTAATCCATCTAAGCATTGTAACTTTCTTTAAATATCCAGGGCAGCATGCCCAATAAAGGCCATTGTGACAGATGCCTTTTGATCCTCTGCATGAGTATTGAAAGGAGTATATATCCTATGCCTCCATAATTCTCTCTAGAAACATAGAGGCAGATTTATCAGGCCCTTGAATAATCTCTATTACCTTGGCCAAATTAGTTGGTCACCTAGCGGCCGCTCGGATGCCCACTATTAGAACCCGGTAAGAAGTGGACAGATGCTTTCTACCTTCAAAGTTTTGGGGAACCAGTTGGGTTGATTCTAGGGAAAGCCGGCTTTGATTATGTTGGGAAGATATGTCAGTCTCCCATCTGGTCTTAGGATTTTTTTTTCTAGCTTCCAGGAGGATTCTCTTTTGTTCCTCTGTCATAAAGAGAGTCCCTAGGAGTTGTTGAAAGTCATCCCAAGTAGGCGGCTCTGAAAAAATCAATGACTCAACCAGACATGTGAGCCGGGTAGAATCCTCGAAAAAATGGGGATTGTTATTTTTCCAGTTATATAGGTCTGAAGAGGAGAAAGGCCAATATTCGTAGGCTTGCATTTTCCCCCCATTGCCTTTGTCAATCATTGGCCCGTAGGGACATAGGGGGATCATCACAGGAGTTCCAGGGTTTTCAAACATTCGCCGCCAGCGAGTTCCCTAAGCCAGGCCAGCTTCCTCCTGGGGAGGAGGGGCTGTGTGTGCCGCGGATGAGTTATCTGGAGGGCGCTGGGCTAGCTTGGCTTCGTCCAACGGTGGAGAGGCTGAGTCAGCTGCAGGGGAATCACTTAGAGGGTGTTGGTGGTTGGGGGACGAGGGCAGGGAATAAGGAGGGGAGGAGAGTCCAGTAGAGTCAAATCTTGTGACTCAGGGAGAACAGAGGGTGGAGGAGGAGGAGGAGAAGAGGGTTTGAGAGATCGTGGGCGAAGGAGTAGGAGTGGGGGCAGGGGCAAGGAAATGCTTCACCCATGGAGGAGGAGATTTGCAGAGGTCCTGACAAGTTAAGTTATATGGCTGTTCATCCGGATGGCTATGTGTGCCCAGTTGAAAGACAATATCTCTGGCTTATTAAATTAGTGGGAAGCAGAAAGATCCTTCTAGAGGCCATCTAAGTCCAAAGGTGGGCCATTCTGAGGCACAGAGAGTCTGGCAGGTCCAGCGTTTCACTGAAAAAGGAAAGATTCTGAGCCCTTAAGTGAAATTTGGTCCAGTGATCAAGGGTCAGGGACATGGGTATTGAAGTACTGTGTCCCATAATGAAAGATACACAAAGAGTGAATGCAAGGACAGACGACACAGACAAAACAAGTCAATAAAGACATTCAATGGACATCCAAAACAGAGACCAGGACTGAGTAGCCAGCAAAACCCAATGGGCTGGCAATACCGAATCCGATACAAAATATCACTGAGTCGAGAAGACTATTGTTCCTCGATTTTCCGAGTCCTTTGGGGCGTCCCCCAGGGACGTGGCCTGTGGCTCTGTGACATGTCTGTCAGCCACCATTGGAGAGAGCTCACGCTCTTCATTGACAGCCATTTTTCCAAGCCCTAAGATTAACACTGAAACCAGAAAGAGGAGCCTTGCTTAACCCAAGAGGAGCCCGTTAGGGTCTCTTGTCTGCCGCTGCCAGAACTCGGTGGAATCTCCATATGTAAAGGTCGGGCGAGCATTGAAGGAAGAGACCACCAAGAGACTGTCTTATCCAACAGCAAAGGGTTTATTGGGGGTCCAGCATGCTGGGGCTCAGAGCTCACTTGAATAGAGCAGAGAGCCCTGAGAGCAGTTTAAGCAGAACATATATACTTTCCTTGGAGAGGGCAGGGAGGGAAGTTTACTGATGGGTCTTGGCGAGTGGTCGGTTTGCATGCAACTGGGTGAGGGAGTACATTCTACACTTTGGCAGTTGGAAACAGCACATTCTGGGAACAAGATGAGCAAACAGTTCTCAATATTTCAACAGTGTTTTGTTAAGCATAAGGAAAAACAGGAAGTGACAAGTACCTATTTTATTAACCTTTCACTACCGACTATCCTTTTTGACTGATGTTCTCTTCTACATTCTATTATCCAAGGTACAAGGTCCTATGCCATTGTATATCGATTTATTCAAAGCTAAATATCCCAATCAAGGCCCCAGTGCCCTTCTGGGTTTCAAATGTTAGTTAGATTTCTGTTTTTATACATATATTTTACCTCTATATTTTTATACATATTGCAGGTTTCCAATACCATTATTCATTCAGCAGAATGATTCCTAACCGAAATCAAACATGTTATTAACCCTAAACATACACTCTTACCTCAATATAACTTTACAGAAGAGCAGGGACAGAGTTGGTCTTATAATACAGGAATGTAGTGGATCTTCCACCTGCTGAGAACCTCAAAGGTCCATGCAGACATAATCCCTGGAGAAGATGTAGGCACCTCTGAAGGACCTGAGAGAGCAAAAGTCATTTTCCATTGAAAACAACCTGGTCAGGGTGAAGGGTTGTGTCTGAATCAGCCTCTCTATTCTTAATGTAGAGAAGATGGACCAAATGAGACCAGTGTGGAGAGCTGTTACTGGGTGCCTATGGTTGATATACCATTCTAACTTGTGAAAGTGTCACAGGAAGCAGGGGCAGCCTCCATCTCATGGGAAGCTTGGAAGCAACTCTTAGGACAAAGTGGTTGACAAGGCAGTGAGTTCATTCAGTTTCTGACGGAAGTGACCTCACCTCACTTCCTTGGTGATGGAACTCTCTGAACTTGTGATCCAGGAAGCCAGTCAAACAGTGCCAGTTCTAGTCCCAGTCGCAGTGGTTTCACTTTTTGGATTTCCCGAGGGCAGAGTCAATCTTTCTTGGTACCTACTGATGTTAGGATGGCCAAATGGCAGGAAATCTCTGAAGACGGGCCTTTTATGAGAAAGCAGGTAGTGGCTCACCACTGGATCCTGACAACTTCAGAGAGTTGGAAAAGGACACAAGATCAGAGACAGGACAGGCCATTTCGGGGGAACCAGAATGTCCCACAGTCAGAGGACACTCCAAATACTCACAACCTACTTGGGGGAAAGAGGTGCCTTTGTGGGTGTGGGTGTGGGTTTGTGGATTTGGCTCTTGTTCTGAGAATAAGTACAAATGATGTTTGTTTGGTTTGGACTGAATTGTTTTTAGTAAGTCGTTTGACAATGCGAGTGTTTCTGTGTCTCTGTATCCCACTGTGTCCATGGTTATAGATTTTAGAAAAGAGAATGCATCAATTGATGTGTCCTGTCTATTAGAAAGCTTACCAGCATTCATCCTGCCCAATTTGTAAATGAAATGCGGCTTGCCATATTGATGGGCAACACCTACGATCTTCCTAAGTTCCTGTTTTCTTCCTGAAATCTGGCCACTATCCATAATAGGCTCATGGCTTTGTATCCAAGATATGTACCACCTCCAAGCTCTGTGACATGGCCATGTACTGAATAGCTGAAGTGAATGGCGAGCATCTCAGAAAACTCACATACCAGTTTGACCTGTAATGTCTCATTGTGGAAACCCTGCTTTGCGCCTTTTCTTACCTATTGTTCTATTGCCCTAAATGTCAGGATGGTCTTTGCCTCAGGCCAACGCTTTGTGAAGTCTGAAGAAAACCTTTTTCAAATAAAAAGAATGGGCATCACCTGTGGCTCTTTGCTTAATTGCTCTGCAAAGGGATTTGTCTGAATCAGCGTCTTGGCCCTGTGTTAGGCTGTGGCTTAGATTTTCAGCAACTGATGGATCTAAAGAAAGATCCCATGTGTGCATCCAAAACCAAAATGACAAAAAGAGCAGTCATTGTGGATAAGTCTTTCGCCTTCCTCTATAAGGTTTCTGACATCAATCAAGTGAGAATAGGGATCCTTTAGGTCAAATGAGTTCTTCAAATCCCTGCAGAGGCTAGCACATAGGTGCTTGGGTTTTCTCATGACTCCAATTAACATAAAGAATCTAAACCCAACAGTCAGTAGGTCTCAAATTTGAGAAGTGGATAAGTATTAATGGCAGTCCTATTTGATCACTCCTGGTTCAAAGGAAGGGTGTCCAGGTCACTCAGAATTTAGGTAAACGAGGAGCAAGGGAGCGTATTCTGGACACTGTCTTGGGCTGCATTCCTCATGTAAATCTCCAGCCAGAGGATATGATGAGTGTCTATATGGAAGAAGATGAGGGCCATGTGGGAGTGTTTTGTTTTTAATTGTGGTCATTTTTGTGGCAGTTGGAATGGATGGTCTTATAATACAGGAATGAGTCCACCTGGGTTTGAACTGTGGCGTGATTCCCCTTAGAGACTGAGTACAGGAATAGAACTTAGAGAAGTATTGCCATGAATTGGGTTGGGATTTTAGGAAGCCAAGTATGAGAGTCACCCTTGGAAACTGACATCTAGGCCCAGGGTGGCTTTCCAGAGATCACTGGGAATCTCAGGCTGGATATCACATGATTTTATTCTGAAAGACTTGGCAGGCTTAGTTGAGAGTCATAACACACATGGACCTCACATTGTAGACCTCAATGGGCCTGGATTTATGTGACCTTTTGGCCAATCTTTGGGAAACCTTGCCTGTGAGATTTCTCCAGAACTTTCTTTGAAATGAACTTCCAAAACACTTAATGGTCCCTGAATGAATTGAAACCCACATGCTGCCAAATTCATCCTTGAAAAATTGCTAGATAAATACCATGAAATTTTTGAAATTCCCATGACCAGATGGTACTGGAGAAACTTTGGATGTCCTGTTGCTGATCATGAATATGCAGGACAGTGACATGATTGACTGAGTTTCATGAAAATTGTGTAGAACAGAGATTCCAGTAAGTTGGACCCTGCTGAGTAGTGGGCCTAGTGCAGTGATGGGCAGGTGTGTGATAAAAAAAAAAAAAAAAAACTTCTGTGGTTGGGCCATGTGGATCTGCCATTGGCTTCCAATTGGCTTGTGACTGACATGGTGCAGCCAGCAGACGCTTCTATGTAAAGGCATCTTGTTATATGGAGAGGATTCAGGCCAATGTTTAGAATCAGGTTGCTATGGTTAAGGAGGCAAGCTATGTGGGATAGAAGCCTGGTTGGTGCATTCTCCTGCAGACCCTGACCCACCACACGTGACAGAACTCCCTCCAGCACTGTGTCCCAGTTGAATTCCTTGTATTTCGTGAAGCAAATACCAAATTCCCAATGCAGCAGCAAGAAACACCAGGAAAACTGCAGGATGACCAAATGGCTTAAGAGTTCAAAAGGGTAGACAATTAGCCCCCAGTGGCCACAGTTTACCTACAAAGAGAGAATTAAGGACTGCTTCCTAATGTTTTTTGGAAAATAAGAAATCATGTATTCCAGGTCACATAGAATCATACCCAGATTTGATGGTCTCACTACAAAGGAAGCTAAATCTCCTGACTACAACATATATTTCAAGTGCCCAAGCTCAGAGGCAGTTACTCAAGAAGTTTTTAGTCCAGCAGAGCTCCATGTTTGTGGAGTTTTTCCCTTTCCCTTACTTTTGGAATCTTCTCTACCACCTCCAAGTTTGTGAACTCCTGAACATATTCGATTCCAGATAAGTATTCACAGATTATCTAACTCTTCCACTCTAATTGTGTTTTACTTGTAATGAAGGTAAAGTCAAGGCACTGTTCTGGATGAGAGTGGGAAGATATTTTTGTAGCACATATTTGCATAAACATTGGAATCGTTTTCCAAATTTCCATTTGAAATACTGAATCCCTGACACTAACACATGCCCAACTAGACTCTGACTACTAATCCTAATATGATGGGGAAAATTAACCCAAAAAGAATAGAAATACAAGCAGTTAAGAGGACGAATGATGTATCATTGGAATTGCCTTTTGCATTATATAGGGTATATGTTATAAATCTAGTCAATTTTTTGTTGAAATGGTTCTCCATGTGTTTTTAAAGTTAACGAAAATGTGAATTCCTGTCTCCCTTTTCCTGTAGCCTATTCAGTACATGTATTTTAATATGCACATATAGAATCCTACCTGGTACCACACGTACATTCTTGTGAGGTGGCTGACTTGGCAGATACAAATTGTGAGAAGAGATCACTCCTCCTGAATGCTGTTGGAACTGAAAATTCAGACTATTGTTGATCTTCCTAGTACAACAATATTATACATGAATCCATGTTCAGTAAAACGAATTTATTTCGATCTGTGGATGACATATATTTCATGGTGAATTTCAATTGGCATATATTGCTACTTTTTAATGTCTGTGTGTGTGTGTGTGTGTGTGTGTGTGTGTGTGTGTGTTTATGTATATACACACACACTCTAGATTTTTCAAAATGTGAAATATATGTGTCTTACTATACACTCCGTAAATTCATTCATTTTCATGTATGTGGATTAATAATCAACTTTTCACAAAATTATTCTGAGAAATATTCATCCACCTGAACTACATATTTGATTCCTAGTACTGAAAACTAACTTCAGTAAATGGTGCATATAAATCCTAATATTTCTGCAGTAACTGACCCAGTTTAATATCAATGCAAGTAGATTTCTATGGGACATGATGTGTATTTTGTCATTCAATTTTATTCAATACTGGTAGATTTCTATTTCTTCAGTTAATACACATGATAGGGTATATATTTCATCAACAAGTTAAGAAATTAATAGGCATTTTGTTTTACATTCCATCACTTCCTAATTCAAAATACATGTTTTACACGAGGTTTCTTCACTGGTCTTTTCATGTGACTTCTTTCACAAAATGCAAATGTCACACTAATGTTTGTACCGAAGTCTAAATGGAAAGTGAGTATGGATTACTAAAAACATCAATGTCCAGGTTGCCTACTGCTATCAAATGTCAATCCTATTGGTGACTAAATATTTGTTTCTTCCTAATATTATATATTCAACCTCAAGCCTGTTGAAAATGTCTGATCCTATCACTTACTATTGTATATCGATTTATCTGAGACATCTGTGCAGAATATAATTCAAAGCTAAGTATCCCAATCAAGGGCCCGATGCACTTCTGGGCTTCAAATCATAACTAGATTTCTGTTTTCATGCTTATATTTTACCTCTATATTCTTGTAAATATTGCAGGTTCCCAATACCATTATGCATCCCTCAGAATGATTCCTAACCCAAATCCAACCTGTTATTAACCCTAAGCATACACTGTTCCCTCAATCTAACTTTACAATAGAGCAGGGACAGAGTTGGTCTTACAATACAGGAATGTAGGGGATCTTCCACCTGCTGAGAACCTCAAAGGTTCATGCAGAAATGTTCCCTGGAGAAAACTTAGGCAGCTCTGAAGGACCTGAAATAGCAAAATCATCTTCCATGGCAAAAAACCCGGTCAGTATGAAGTATTCTGTCTGAATCAGCCACTTTGTTCTTAATGTAGAAAAGATGGACCAAAACAGGCCTGTGTGGAGAGCTGTTCCCTGGTGCCTATGGTTGATATACCATTCTAACTAATGAATGTGTCAGAGGAAGTAGGGGCAGCCTCCATCTCATGGGACCCTTGTAAACAACTTTTAGGACAAAGTGGTTTCCAAGGTATTGACCTCATTCAATTCCTGAAGGAAGTGACCTACCTCACTTCCTTGGTGATGGAACTCTCTGAACCTGGGATCCAGGAAGCCAGACACCCAGAGCCAGTCCCATTCCCAGTCCCAGTGGGCACACTTGTTTGAATTTACCAAGGACAGAGTCAGTATTTCTTGTTAACTCCTTATGTGAGGATGGCCAAATGCCAGGAGAACTCTGAAGAGGGGCCTTCCCTGAGAAAGCTGCTGGCTTCTGACAACTTAACAGAGTTGGCAAAGAAGGCCTGTTCTGATACAAGACAGGCCATTTTGGAAGAACATAGTATGGTCCACCAGTCAGAGGACACTACAGATAGTCACAGACCTACTTGTGGGAAGGAGGTTCCTTTGTGGGTGTGGGTGTGAGTTCATGGTTTTCTCTCATGTTCTGAGAATAGGTAGGAAAGGTGGTTTGTTTGGTTTGGAGTCGACTGTTTCTAGTAAGTCATTTGACAAGGCGAGTTTTTCTATGTCTGTATATGCACTGTGTCCGTTGTTGTAGTCTTTAGAAAAGAGAATGCATCAATGGAGGTGTCCTGTCTAGTAGGAAGCTTCCAGGCATTCATTCTGCCCTTTTTATGAATGGACTGTTGCTTGTCTTATGGACAGGCAACACCTACTATCTTCCTAAGTTCCTGTTTTATTCCTGAATTCTGGCCTCTCTCCAGAATAGCCTCATTGTTTTGTGTTCAAGATATGTACCACCTCCAAACTCTGTGAGATGGCCATGTACTGCATAGCTGAAGGGAAAGGGAAGATTTCAGAAACCTCAGATATCATTGTAAACAGAAAAGTCTCAGTGGAGAAACCCTGCTTTGGGCAATTTGCTTACCTATGGTTCCCTTGCCCTGAATGTTAGGAAGGTCTTTGCCTCAGGCCACCCCTTTGTGAAGCCTGAAGAAAACAGTATTCAAATGGAAGGAATGGGCATCACCTGTGGCTCTTTGCTTAATTGCTTTGGAAAGGGATGTGTCTGAATCAGCCTCTTGGCCCTGTGTGAGGTTGTGGCTTTGAATCTCAGAATCTGATAGATCTAAAGAAAGATCCCATGTGTGCATCCAAAACAAAAATGGCCAAAAGAGCAGTCATTGTGGATGAATTCTTTCGCCTTCCTCTGTAAGTTTCCTGACCTCTATCAAACGAGAATAGGGAAGATACACCAAGCCAATTGAGGGCTCCTTTTGGAAAAATTGTACCACTGATGACAGAATCAGCATAAGTATCCAAACACTACCACAATTCGCTGCACCAGCAGATAGTTCACAATGCATACAAGTGAGTTCACAATGCATACAAGTGATACATATTCCAAGCAAGTTCTGCAAGCAGTTCAGTGATGGGTATTGCAGAACCTGTATATTGGTTTTATCTTTGTCTTCACCGGCACTGGGATAAAGATAGGAATTCTGGCAATAATGGCTAAAGAAAAAATTATGTAACATTCCAGAAGGCACTAAAAGAAAACAATTTTCATAACAATTTACATTATCTTGAAGAGAATTATTAAATATAATGAAAAAAAAGGTAAAAGTAAAAAAAACAGGTCTGTTAACCTCCTATTTTTTCACATATTAAAACAATCCTGAACAGTTGTTTACCCCATTTAAATTAAACTATTTAATTCACGTGAATTAAAAAAAATGGACCCATTTTTTCATGAGCACTCATCATATATGATATATGGACATACACACATTCAAACATATAACACAAAACACAAGTGTGCACACATAATAAATACATACAACACATAATATAATAGTAAAGGCCTTATAACTTTTTACAGGTGAAATCATCATTGCAATGTTTAAAAACTCTATAGACAAAAAATAGAACTGATCAGCAAAACATTAACCTAGGTATGTATGAGCTCAAAAAAACAAAAGAGAACTTCATGATGTGGTAAAGGGCAATAATAAAATAGATATTGAAAAAAGCATCCCTGTTCTGTCGCTGATGTAAGGATAGCCAAACTGGAGTTTTGCACATCAGCTGTTATGGATTTGAGCCAAATCATCTTATTTTGGTCTATAGAAATTGCTTTAGTTAATCTCTCTGGAATCCAAATCGGCTGCTGTTCTCCCTGTGGAAACACATAAACAGACCCCCGACTTTAGGCAATCACTGGGTCAGAACCTTAGTTAATCTCTCTGGAATCCAAATCGGCTGCTGTTCTTCCTGTGGAAACCCACAAACAGACACCCAATTCTAGAAAATTAATGGGTCAGGACCTTTCCATTGTCCTGTTAGAATATCCTTCCAAAGTACCTTTGGCTTATACACATTTTTTGGACACATATGCGTTTCTGCAGCACTAAGTCCTGAAAATCCAAATTTAAAAAGTTTAGAGTTAAAAAGGGTTGTTTTAAGTTCATCTTTGGGGAATTTATATCTCTTCCCAATTCCGTCATCTTACTTTAATAAGTACATTTTAATAGTTTGATGTGCT
The DNA here is from genome assembly GCF_048772815.1 of Callospermophilus lateralis. NCBI lineage: Eukaryota > Metazoa > Chordata > Mammalia > Rodentia > Sciuridae > Callospermophilus > Callospermophilus lateralis. The sequence goes on from NW_027514904.1 coordinate 105,949, forward strand.
CTTTCAACTCTGCCTTGTCCCTGTGGATTGCATGGGATTCCTGTTATATGAGTAATGCCAAATGATGAGCAAAATTGTTTAAAAGAGTTAGAAGTATAACCAGGGGCATTATCTATTTTAACTCTTTTGGAATGACCAAGTGGCAAAATTTTGTAAGCAATGAGCTACAACATCTTTAGTTTTTTTCCAGCATGAAGGGAGCCCAACAAAAATCCAGAAGAAGTATCAACTGTAAGATGCAAATATTTTAATTTTCCAAATTCTGGCAAGTGTGTGACGTCCATCTGCCAAATATGGTTAGGGATCAATCTTCTAGGATTGACTCCAAGATTAACTTGTGGTAAAATGGTCACACAATTTTGACATTGTTTTATTATTTGTCTAGCTTGTTACTTAGTTATTTTGAAATGCTTTTGTAAAGTGTTAGCATTGATATGCAACTTTTTATGAAAATTTATAGCTTCTTCTAGTGTAGAGAAAATATGTATGTATGTCATGTGTAGTTTTATCTGCTAAATCATTGCCCAAACTAAGGGCTCCAGGCAATCCTGGATGTGCCCTGATATGTCCTATTAAGAATGGATCTTTTCTGTCCCAGATTAGACTTTGTATAGTGGAAAGGAAAGAGAAAACAGTAGAGGAAGGGGAAATCCTACCAGCATCTTCAAGGGATACTATAGCATTAACTATATACTGACTATTGGAAAATAAATTAAACACAGAATCTTTAAACATCACAAAAGCTAATAATACTGCATTAAGCTCTACCTTTTGAGCTGATTGTTGGGGTATTAAAAATGTAACAGTTAGATCAGGTGTAACAATTGCTGCTGTACCATTATTTGACCCATCAATGAATATATTTGGAGCATTCATGATAGGTGTTTTCTTGTCATTTTTGAAAAAATTACAGGAAGAGATGACCAAAAAGACAATATAAGATTAGATGGTAAGTGGGTATCAAAAGAAATATTAGATTTACACATGATTATTGCCCAAGTATTTAACTCATTAGCTAATTAATCAATTTGATTCATAGTGTATGGAGTAATACTTTTGTTGGGAGAAATTCCAAACACTCACTTTGTTGCTTTTATTCCTATGAGTATTAATTGTCCGTTAGCCTTGGGATACCTATTAATTATAGTGTTAGAAGAATAAGAAAAATGAATCCATTATAATGGAGCTTCTTGCCAACATACTCCTGTAGGAATATTTTTTGTTGGTAGTACAATAAATAATAAAGGCAATATTTTATCAAATCTATCCAAATGCATATTTCCCATATATGTTTCAATGATTTTTAATGCCTTTCTTGCTTCAGGCGTTTACATTCTGGGTGAATTTGGATCAGATGGACCTTTTAGGATATCAAATAAAGGTCCCAACTCTCCTCTTTGTATACCTAGATAAGGCCTTATCCAATTTATGTCTCCTAATAACTTTTGAAAGTCATTAATTGATTGCAGTTGATCTACTCGTATTTGAATTTTTGGTGGACTGACCATGGTTGAGGATAATAGAACTCCTAAATAATTAATTGGAAAATTTAATTGTACTTTATCAATTGTTATCTCTAGATTATAATTTTTAATAAGTTTGTAAGTGTTGCATAACATTCTAGCAATGCGTTTTTACCTTTGTGTGCTAATAATACATCATCCATATAGTGAAATATTTGTATTTCAGAATTTTGATTTCTAAGTGGCTGGATTACTTTGTTAACATAAATTTCACACATAGTTGGGCTGTTAGGCATCCCTTGAGTGAGTACTTTCCACTCATACCTCTGATCAGGACCTTCATGATTCAGTGCAGGGATAGTAAATGCAAAACGTGGACTATCCTCAGGAAGAATTGGAATTGAAAAAAAAATCTTTAATATGTATAACTAAAACATACCAAGTTTTTGGCAAAGCAGACAATTGAGGGATCCCCGACTGAGCAGGTCCAAAAATAACCATCTCATTATTAATGGCTCTTACGTCTTGCAATAATCTCCATTTACCAGATTTCTTTTTGATGACAAAAATGGGAGTATAATGGGGAGATACAGAAGGTTGTATATGTTCTTCCGCTAATTGTTGTTTGACCAGGTCCTGGGGTGATTGTATCTTTTCTTTAGTCAGGGTCCACTGAAGAACCCATACTGGTCTTTCTGATTTCCAAGTAATTTTTATTGTCTCAGTGGCCCTTTCTGAAAATCCAACCCAAGTCTGTCTGTTGCTTGGTCTATTTGAATTGGTGCTGCTGTACCTTGTTCTAGTTTTTCTAATCTTTTTCCTTTCAAAAAACCTTCTCTAGCCATAATAGTGGGTGCATTTTGATTGATGTTATTTGTTAATGTCAAACCTAATTGATCTAGGACATCTCGTCCCCATCAATTTACAGGAAGATGATCCAATACATATGGCTGTATAGTTCCTTCACATCCCTCAGAATCATTCCAATCTAATACCATTGCACTTCTATGGGGATTAGTCGCCACTCCTAGGTCTCAAAGCGTTTGAGTGGCTTGTTGTAATGGCCAATGTTTTGGCCATTCTTGATGAGAGATGATGCTAAGGACTGCACCTGTATCCAGTAGCACATTAAATTCATGTCCTTGAATATTTGGTTTTAGCATGGGGCGAGAATCTAAATTTAAAGAAAGCATAGCCCAATCTAAACCTGTGGAGCCTAATCCCTTGGAACCTCTTTCTACAGCATGACTGGAAAATTTATCATGTAACCTGGGTATTATTAGTAACTGTGTTATTCTATCTCCTGGTGCAATTACTGATATGTCCTTTGGAGAACTGGCTATAAATTTTATTTCACCTTCATAATGAAGCGATCAATTACCCAAGGACTTATCATAAGTCCTTTTAGATTAGAAGAGCTGCGTCCCAATAATAAGCCTACTGTTTTTTTGGAAACAGGTCCTTTCACCCCTGTGTGAATGATATGAACCCCCATCTTTGCAGTTAGTACTGATCTGGCGGAGGCACAGATGTCCAACCCTGCACTCTCTCTGATTTGTCTGATGAGGCGTATGATGGACAATGTGTCCTGGGCACTACCCTGATGGGGTTGCTGTGTTCCTCCAGTGCTCTGTATATTTGTGGTTTTTGGCCCCAGAGCATTGGGACCCCTGTCCATTTTTTGGCAATCGAGCCCAATGCCTTTCTCCATGATATCGTGGGTAAACAGCTGGTCCTTGTTCGTTTTTTGATAATGAGGTATTCTCTATGGGGGTTTGAGAACGGCATTCATTAGCCCAGTGTCTCCCTCTATGGCATCGTGGGCAAATACCCATTATTCTGCTCCTTTGGTATCTAGTTTTGTTAAACCCTCCTTCTATGGAGCAATTCCTCTTAAAATATCCTGTTTGTTGACAATTGTAGCATGTTCCTGGCCTTGCATCTAAAGCCTGTTCTACTGCAGCTGCCACAAATTGCCCTTGTTCATTGATGTCTCTGGCATCTAAAGCCTGTTTTACTGCAGCTGCCACGACTTGCTCTTATTCATTAATGTCTCTACATAATGTAATATATGTGTTTAAATCTTCATGTTTCCATGGTCTAATGATATCTCTACACCAACGATTTGCTTGGTCATAAGCCAGTTGTTTTATTAATGGCATTGCTAGTTCTGTATTCCCAAAAAACTC